>NW_024412397.1:10053388-10077419 GCF_014898765.1 Herpailurus yagouaroundi | reverse complement strand
TGTCACTTGTATTCTGGTCATATGGATCTACAAAGTTGAAATGCACAATTAGCAAAGCAGAAGTAGATAATATTCCCTTAAAGGGAATGAATTCTCAATTCTTTCCTTCCCTACTTTCTCCATCAAATATGGCGTGTTAACCATGTTGTGCTTTTGGGTTCAGTAATCCCAACTGGACAGTGGATTTCTGGGGGCAGAGAGACTGTGCCCTGTGCTTTTGTGGATATGTATGCTTTCTATAGCTAGAGTCTTCTTTACAGTGTATAGAACTTGGAAAAATTCATACTACAAGCATCCTGGTTTCTCTAGATGTATACTTCACCACTCCTGATATTTTTATAAATAGTGTACCGAACAGGTGTCAAAGACAGCTTTGAAGACAAACAAAACTAGTTAAAAAAAATTGGGAGGAGGGGCGACTATGAAAAAGCCATCTGTTAGTTTATAGGCCCCTTGCCTTTGTCAATCAGGAGGATGATATTTGTGGTGTAGAACAGATCCAAGCTTAATAGGAAGCAAGATCCACACGTAACTATTTCCTTTCCTTTCTCAAACGCCAGCAATTCAAGATCCTGCAAAACTCAGGTGACAGAATGGCAGACCTGATTTACCATAGTCCATCCAGATTTAACACCTGCTGCCTTGAAATGAATAATTGTGTGCGTTTGTGTGTGTGTGCGTGTGCGTGCATGTGTGTTTTAGCAACTTCAGTTACTTATTTCTGTTTAACATAATGTACCTTAAGACAAAAACATGGACAAAAAGAATTGACCTAAATGTTCAGAATTAATTGTGTATTTATGAAATAATTCTAAAGTCTCTAAAGAGCAATTCGATATACTCATTTGTACTAAAAGACAGGTAATTTTTCACTTGACGTATTTGTTGGGATATTGCATACTTGTGCGCAGGGAGTACATTTATCATTGAAGACAGTGTGAACGCTAATCCCTGGATTAGTGCAACATGGCACCCTGAAGTTTCCCATGGAGTCAATAAATAGCCTTCTTTTGTCTGAGTTATGAATGAATTGCTAAATAAGAAACAAACTAAATACTCAGTAAGTAGAGAATAAAAATGATCACTGTTCTAACTTGTAAAGGCTGAGACAGAGGATGTCACTTAGGGCAGAGTTGATATTCAAGATATTTAACAGCCACGTGGCCAATGCTTAGACCATTTAAATGGTAACATCGAAGCAAAACAAAGGCAAGCCGCTTGGAATACCTGTTGAACATCAGCCCTGAATGAGTTGGTCAGGATGACCTTGCTCTCTCCTTCCCCCCAGAAAAGTCAACTAAAGAAAAACCACTGGGGGAAGGTTACAAGGCAGTGCCTTCTGACCCAGTTACATCTTGTTTTTTGTAGAATGAGATGGAGAAACAGACAAAATCATCCCCTGGGTGATGAAGACCATGCAGAAATTGGCTCCCATCACTCAAGGCAGAAGAACCACTGACTTCAACCAGGGAACCAGGTAACAACGCATCCACAAGAGGAATAAAGGCTGAGACACGAGTTTCCAAAGGCTGAAGAAACAGCCTTTCTCAAAAAAGAAGTATCAGGATAGGGGTAAAAATGCTCCTTCTTATAAATATCACATCATTCATGTTATGAGATATCTGTAATGTGGATAAAATGATAGAAAAACTAGAGGAAACCTAAGACAAAGGCATGGAAGACTGACCCATAACTACACGTTTAGTTGATTGGGCATTGATTGCAAATGAACAAAGATATTCTTAACAAATAGGCTGTGAATTCATTACCCCCCACAAAATATGGCAGTTTTACCAGTCATTACAATATTTGAAAATTGTTGTATGATATAGACATATAGACAGGAATAGGTTGATAGGTAAAGATGTACGTATACAATTTTATAGCTAACATGTAGAATAGACTGTGTCCATATATAAATAAGCTCTATTTTTGTCTTATATCAACTTTGAAAGATATGGTTGTTATTCCATTTCACAGAGGAGAAATCTAAGACACAGAATAACTCTAATAACGCTGGTTAGCAATGTTGCTTTCCACTGGGGCATGGATAGCAATTCTTAAACCACTATACATGTATTTGGTTATATTCACTATACATGAATTGAAAAATATGTAAATGGCTGAAACGTGGTTAAGAGTGACATTTCTCAGTGTCGGAATGGAAGATAACAAGTAAGCCAGAAAGAAGGCTGGAAAGATCGCTATGGCTACGGAGTAGAGCTGGACACATCAGGACAAGTTCATGTTTCGCGTTATATATGAAGAGATGGTTACATATAGACATGTTTATAGATAATGACGCATACACAGGGCAGTACACACACACATATTTCCTTTCTCTGTCAGCTGAGATCACCCAGATCTTGGTTTGTCATATAATCCTTCCAGAATAAGAATTAAGACTCTTTGGACATATGACTGATTCCAGGACTGGGGCAAGGGATATAGAAGTCTCGAGCATATTATAGTGCCGAAAAGTAAGGAAGTGCTAAAACAGACAAAAACAAACAACAAAAAAACACCAGCCCACGATAGTATCAGTGGGGCGCAGGAGACAAATGAAAGCTTTACTAATGGTCAAACCTGGAACAATTTGAACAGAAAATGAAGTCTAACTGGATTATAAGGTAGAATATACAATAAATATCTATGCGTCAGCACTGGTACTCTGAAGGAAGAAATTTTTGGTTGAAATTGTGGGAGTGACAGATGCGTTGTACTTCTCTTGAATATAACTACAAAGAAAACAAAAATATAATCAGAACTCTCTCTCAGTCTCTTGTCCACACTCCCCTCCCACCCTGTAGACTTTGCATCTTAAACCAGCTTCTTTACAAAGCAGAACTTCAGGCTGCCAGGGTGTTTTCACTTTAATGACTTTTCTTTTTGAAGTAAAAGCCAGGATTATCTACTGGGAGTGAGGTGATGTAAGAAATGTAAGTGAATTAACAAGACTAGTAGTAAAAGAATAGATGCTCCAGGGAAAATAATCTAGATATGACCAAGGTTAGAAGAAACATGTCTGAATATCACCGAGGGCTGAGCTGAGATTAGAGGCAGTTATTTATAATAAGATGCATTTTTGTTTTCTTTTTTTGTTTTTTTCAACGTTTATTTATTTTTGGGACAGAGAGAGACAGAGCATGAACGGGGGAGGGGCAGAGAGAGAGGGAGACACAGAATCAGAAACAGGCTCCAGGCTCTGAGCCGTCAGCCCAGAGCCTGACGCGGGGCTCGAACTCACGGACCCCGAGATCATGACCTGGCTGAAGTCGGACGCTTAACCGACTGCGCCACCCAGGCGCCCCTAATAAGATGCATTTTGACTGTACTGCGAATATTCGCAATTATGTTCCTGACTCGTTCGACAGTAATATGGAAAGCCTAGGCTTTAAAATGTAGGATTCGCCATATTTGCTCCATTCTGAAGGGCTCTCAGCTATAAAATGCACCCTCATTTTACCAACTGTTTTTCATTCACTCATCCAACAAATGTTCTTGGGCCTCATGGAGTTTATATTCCGTTGAGGTGGGCAGTTGCTAATGAAGTAAGTAATTACGTTAAGCTTCAGGTGATGACAGTTTCTATTGAAAAATGGAAAGTACAAAGAAGTGTAGGAAGTACATAGACCATGTGTGTGTGTGTGTGTGTGTGTGTGTGTGTGTGTGTGTGTGTGTTAGCGTTGATGTAAACAGGTTGGAAAATTAGGTTTCATTGAAATGGTAGCTTGTGGGCAAAAACCTAAAGAAGATGAAAGAGAGCAGTCATTCAGATTATTTGGGGAACAACTATCCAGGTACAAAAGAGCAAAGAATTCTGTGTAGCCAGAGTGAGGTGAGAAAAGGGTGAATAATGGCAGATGAGTCAGAGAAATTCTAAAGGTTCAGCTATGTAGGGCTTTATGAGCCATCACGAAGATTTGACTTTTACTCTTAATGAGATGAAAAACCATGGGAGGGTTTTGAGCAGAGCAGCAACATAGTCTGACATGTTTTTCAAAGCTCAGGCTAGCTTCTGTATTAAGAACAGATTATAGGAAAGTAAAGAAGGAAGCAGGAATATTTGCTAGAAACCTATTAAAATAAAAGTAAGAAAGAGATATTTGTGGTTTGGTCCAGAGTAGTAGCAGTGAGGGGTTAGAAGGTGCATATTGATACACTTTGATGGTGATAAAAGAATGCAATTACCTTTGATTTTGGACTAAGCCCCTGGTATAGAGATGCTACAAAGTGGAGCGACAGAGAATTGGGATGATTAATTCAATTCAAAATTTTTTGAGACGTCTATTATGTCTTCCCAGTAGAGATATTGAGTGCACTCTTGCGTATTTGAGCCTGAGGTTTAAAGGAGAAAGCCAGTTAGAACAGAATAATTTAGAAGTTGTTGACATATTAATTAAAACTATCGGATTGGAGAAGATAAAGAATAGACTAAGTTGGGGGCGGGGAGGGTTGAAGTAATGGGACATCCCAATGTTTAGTGGATAGGGATAAAGGAAGAACAAGCAAAAAACACTTGGCAGGATCAGTAAAGGTAGCAGCAAAATCAGCAGAGTGCGGCATTTTGGACCAAGGTGAGAAAGAGTTTCCAAGAGGACTAAGGGATTAATGGCTTCAAATGCTACTAACAGGTCACTTCATGTGATGACTCAGAATGCACCCTTTGATTTTGTAAGATGTAAGTCATAAGATCTTTTAGTGACAAGTTTGGTAAAATGGTAGGATAAAATGGAGAAAATATTGGCTATAAATGGATCAAAGAGAAAGTGGAAGGAGAGCAATTAGACACAGTCCACCCTTCTGGAAGTTTGGCAGTGAATAAGGGTGGAAAAGTGGGGAAGTTTCTCAAGGAAGATGTGGGGAGCAAAAGAGGTCTTTTCAAGACCAGAAAGTTTTTTGGAGCTGAAGATAATGATTCAGTTGCCCCGAGAAAATGTGATTATGTAGGAGATAATGGGGAGAATTTCTGGACTTTTATGCTTGGAAAAGCGGGAAGGAGTAGTATCTAATGTACAAGCCTAACAGCCCACAGTGGCAGAAAATGCATCTAGATGAACAGGGTAGAGGATCGAATTCACGGAGAGGGAGCCTCATGGGTGGTATGGCGACCTCAGGAGCCTATAGAAGTTCTCTTCTGATTGAGCCTATTGTCTCAGTGAAGCAGGAAACAGTCACATGGGAGAATGAGTTTAGGTGAGGAAGAGTTAGAGGTTTGAAGAGAGAAGAAAATACACAAAATCACCATCCAAGAGACTGAAGAATGAACGGATTTAAGAAAAAGTGGAGAGAATGATGCAAACTCTGGTTGCTTTTGGAAAATAAAAAAGAAAATCTCTCTCATATTACATGTGCTCCTCAAACATGAAATTGTGGAGTGGAACGAAAAAAGGACTCAGCATCGAGTGAATATAGCAATGCATACTCTTAAATATTCAAACTTCTCTATTTTGCATCCTTTTCATCTCATGGAGGCTACACTACACTCTTCAATCAGCAGCTTGATGGAAGCACATAAATCAGGCTCTGAAAAGCCTTGACTTCAAGTTTGCTACTGCACTTCGGAGGGCCCTGTCGCATTCTTGTAACTTGATAGTATTGTTTTCTTGATTAGTTTATATTTGCAATTTAAACGTGGATCCAAGAGTTTACAAAAGCGCTGCATTCCAAAAGGGTGAGTTGCTATTGATTCCAATTTGTGCCAGAGGGATCTTAGCTACACAGAAGTGAACAGTGGCATTTTAGTGAGGGTCATAGTGAAGCCCAGTGATTACGGGATCACCTGGCAGATGGACAATGACAACGTTAAGGCAGGATTGATGCAGACTAATACACGTTACAAGCAAATTATTACAGCTCCAAGAAAAAGTATGTAACACACAAAGAGAGAGGGTTGGACTTGATGCCTTTTTGCATTCTTCCTCCTAATGCTAAGATTTCAGAAAAAAATATTTTAGGTTCTATATGTAATTGTAATATTTTAAAATCATTGCCAATTGTTCTGAAAGGGATATATTCTTAAAGTCATTTTAAAATATCTTTATAAATAGTTATGTGAATTTATCATAAGATTTGTTTTCCTGGACATTTTTGATATTATTTTAGCAATTTCGTATATTTTCTGCTTAAATAGAGACGCATATCCATGACTTACCTATGTTTTCTGATTGTGCAATATATTTATCATAAGTTATTTTTAACTTGTGTTAATAGTCTTTTGGAAATTGCAATAAATTGATCTTACATCTTTTAATATTTAATACCCAAATACATAATAAAATGAAAAAAATTAAATATACACATCTTAGTTCATTTGGGTTGCTATAACAAAAATGCTTTAGAGTGGGTGGCGGTCTATGGCATGTATTTTTCACACTTTTGGAGACTGCAAAATCCAAGATCAAATTGGCTAATCTGGTCTGGTGAGGGTCTGCTTCTAGCTTCACAGATGGCCCTCTTCTCACTGTGTTCTCACATGATGAAAATTTGAGAGATTCTCTGAGGCCGCTTTCATAAGAGCATGAATCCCATTCATGAAGAGTACATCATCATAACCTGATCATCTCTCAACACCCCGCCTCCTGCTACCATCACATTGGGAGAGGGGGTATAAATGTTGAGTCCATAACAATGTATATGCATATTGAAATACATATATACATATATTTTTCCTCAAACACATATATACTCATTATGTATATATGTATTATGTATATATGTGCATGTGTATATATGTATATATTACACATCATACATGCATACATATACAGTACACATAATATAGTATATGTATGTATATATATAAATATATATAGTCAGCATATTACAAATATAAATATACTAGTTTCAATAAACCTATTAATTACAAACTAAATTTTTTTTGGAGAAGCATAAACTTAATCTTACTTCCCATTTTCTTAGGGTTGCAAACACGTCCTAAGTCTGCTCGAGCACCGCCTCTGCATGGCCAGTTCAGAGGCGGTAGACGTCTGGCGTCGGGACCCGCCAGTCATCTGCTCCCCCAACATCTTGTTAAGACTGCTCCATCAACACTCCACAGGGACCCCTGCAAACTCTTTTCATGCCCCCAGTGCAGGTTAACCTCTGGGGTGGTGGCTCTCTCTGTCACTCTGTGCCACTTTTGTGCACACACAGGTTATCTGGCTTCTTCTGGGCCATGGAGGTAGAGGAAATTCAGTGTAGCTGTAGACGGTCCTGTCTACCTACGTACAGTATGAAGTTTTTTCCTCTGAAATCGTTCTACCTTGACTGGACAGAAGGGCCTTCTGCCTGCCTTTCTCCTTTCCTTCCTTCCTTCTGTCCTTCCTTCCTTCCTTCCTTCCTCCCTTCCTTCCTTCCTTCCTCCCTTCCTTCTTTCCTTCCTTCCTTCTTTCCTTCCTTCCTTTCTTTCTCTTATTTTTAAATCTCTCGGGCAACATAAAATGTGTACTATTTAGACGTTTCTTTTAAAATAACAATTAGAAATATTGGCACCAAATCTGTAGAGAAAATATCACCCTATAGTATGGAATTTATTGTCAGTTTAATTCCTATTTTCCTGTTATATGCCAATCATGTATGTGTGCACATGTGTGTGCGTGTGTGTGTGTGAAGGAGATAGAGGAAGAGTAAGTATACAAGTGAACAAGCACTGGTAACTGTGGTTGTGACTTGTTTGCTTGTATAAGATGTAAATCTTGAGGGTTTGTTGTTAAGGGAAGATTCCAAACCTAATTATGATCTATTTTAAAATTTGAGATCTAACCCAACACCCAGTAATAATGCAAAGTAATCAAATGGTATTCAAGAATTGAAACCTTTATAATTTACCTTTTATCTTTCATAATTTATCTTTTTATGATTTATCCTTTATCACAGTTATATACGCATGTATTTTTTAAAATATTTATTTATTTTTGAGAGAGAGAAAGAGAGAGAGAGAGAGAGAGAACAAGCAGGGAGAAGGGCAGAGAGGCAGAGAGAGAGAATCCCAGGCAGGATCCGCCTATCAACATAGAGCCCAATGCGGGTCTGGAACCCACGAACTGTGACATCATGAGCTGCACCGAAACAAAGAGTCAGACACTTAACTGACTGAGCCACCTGGGTGCCCCATATATGTATGTATTTTAAAGAGTTAGACAAGTATGGGTTTTTGTTATACTTTTTCATATTAAAAAAAAAAAACATTTTCCCTGTGCCTCTCTTCTCATATATTTTATCATTTTTCTGACATATTTTTTTTCAACGTTTATTTATTTTTGGGACAGAGAGAGACAGAGCATGAACGGGGGAGGGGCAGAGAGAGAGGGAGACACAGAATCGGAAACAGGCTCCAGACTCTGAGCCATCAGCCCAGAGCCTGACGCGGGGCTCGAACTCACGGACCGCGAGCTCGTGACCTGGCTGAAGTCGGACGCTTAACCGACTGTGCCACCCAGGCGCCCCCTGACATATTTTTAAAATAGCAGGCTTGTACTAAAATATTTTAATTTCCCACTTTGAGACAGTGCCTATTAAGTAGTTTGAAAGATGAGGACGACCCCTCCTTCACTACACACCCCTCCCGTGCTCATTACACATGCCTGTTCATTCCCACATGTCCCACATTTTCCTGTATTGTACATTCAGAGCTGTTGGCCAAAATATTTAATCACAGGTGAAGCCCTCCTCTGACCAATCAGAGTGGACACAGCCTGGAACAGATGAGTTGATGTATCAATGTATATTACAACCATCGTCTCTCATTCTATCTTAAATGTTGTTTACCAGTATTCAGTGTTTATATTAATATGATTATGCAAATACTATTTTGTTGAACCATAAAGCAATCATTGATTGCTTTTTCTATCCTGCACAAGTATTTTGACTGAAACTAATTACTGTATTTTGATGGTTGTAGTATGTTTGCATGTTTAGTTTTCTTATTTATTGCTAGTTCAGGACCAATTTATTTTCACTTGTGAAAATATTTTAATTTGCTCACATAAATGAAACATTCTATTTCCTTTTTTATAAGAAAGCTTTCCCAGGTCCTTCTTGTGTACTTATTGGTTTGTTGGACCACTTCGGCTGGGAATAATTTGCTGCTAGTTTTCCATCTTGGAAGACATAAATATAGAAGTTTCTGTACTTGGAATATTGAATCTATTGTGATCCTTTAAACTTTTCATTAATATTTTTTTTTCTCTCCCTCCCTGAGGAAGCTTGCAAATTCTTTTCACTGCTCACAGTATTCTAAAATTGTATAATGTGATATGGTTCTATTTTCATCCATTGGGCTGAATGCTTAGAAATCCTTTGTAGAGGAGACGCTTAAGACACCAGGCCCTGTTCCCAGCAGAGAAGGCTTCAGCCATGGGCTTGGTATATTCTGAGAGAAAATATCCCATCACTTCTCATCAGTGACTCGTATACATCAAAGCCACCCACCATTCTGATAAACTGAGAATCATGTTATCATGGTGATTATTAGCTGTAGCAAAACCAGTTATAATCTCAATATTTGTGTAGAACAGACCAGAATGATAAGGAAAACGAGAAACAGAAAATCGTTGGTGAGGTTTGCAAGGAGCCACTGACAGGCAGGCTATTGACCCCAGAAGGATTACTTCCTGAACATGCAAGGATGTCCTAGGGTCATTCAGTCTTGTGTCTTGAACTTGACTTATTCTGGGAAGACTGATTTACATGATTCTCCACAGGTGGTTGGAGAATATGAAAGAGAATGACCTGAGTGCATGTAGCCAAAGGACTCCTTTCTTGTATAAGAATAACCAGAAAGCTTAATTAATAATAAGTCTCCTAGCAGAACAAGGTCTGAGACAAGAACGCATTACTTTGATAAATACTAAAATGTGGAAAAGTCTACATTTTCCATACCATTGGCACAAGTCAAGATGAAGAGAGTGCAGTGAATCTCCTGCCCAGGTGAGGACAGATTGCCTTCAGGAGGCACATCCTTCGGCTCAGGCGTTGGTGAGTGTTCCTGATGGGTAGCCGGAGTCTCACCCCTTTAGGGAAGAAGTGAGATTTCTTACCAGGATTTCGCATACTTCACGGAGTCTGGGAGGGTACAAGATCTAAGCTTCCAGAGAACAGAGTGAGGAACCACGTCCAATGTCAGAGCACACAGCAGCTCTCTTCTTGCTGCTGTGACCAAACGGCACAGTCCCAGGAGCGGGCCCTGTGCACTCGCCAGTGGGAGGAGCTTGGTGCTCTTGTGAGAACTGCCCTCCTTTGAGCCCCTGGAAGGAGCCACTACTACCCCCACCGCGCCTCCCCTGGCCAGAGTGGGTACTGCACCATTCCTCCTTCTCACCTGCTGGCTGCCTTGAAGGTGGGGGTCTGCAAACAGGAGGGGGGCACAGAAGCCGGGTGACCGAAAATAAAACCTTTGCCTACCCAAGTGCAAGAGTTTTGACTGTGATCATTAACGTTTCATTAATTCAAATGTCTACAGTTAGCAATGTCTGAGGGATTCATTAACTGAGGAATCTTTAAAAGCTATAAAGGATTTGTTGAAAATGACTAAGCCCACAGTGCGTATTAAGCCATTTATATTTTAGTAAGTGCTCGACGTAAACATGACTATAAACAACAAACGGTGTGCAACATATGGAACAGATTGAATAGGAATACCCAATTCATTCTCACAGAAGCCATTCTCTAATATGATACAATATCACCAGGCCTGCCTGCCTAGAGAAATCCCAGGCTTACAAGTTTTAAACATGCGGCAATAGGTACAGAGAATAGGGTTTCTTAGGAAATCTTTTTCAAAATGGGGGAAATAATATCGCTTTTTGTTTTTTTCTTTAGACAGATAGGACGAAGAGAGGCAGGGAGAGAGAGAATCGTAGGCAGGCTCCACGCTCAACTGGAGAGCCCGATGAAGAGCTAGGTCTTGGGATCCTGAGCTCATGACCTGAGCTGAAATCAAGAGTCGGACGCTTCACCCACTGAGCCACCCCAGCACCCCTTATTTTTTAAATATCTGGAAAAACTGATGTCCCTCTTTCCCTGTAATTAGAGACAAAAAATACCAATTCACGTGAAAGACATTATCCACATATTAGAGGAAGTTAGCTCAAGTGGTTTATATGACTTTCTCAAAAAAAAAAAATCTGAGAGAAAACATAATTTGTTTTATAAGCATTTATTCAACAAACAAAAACATGATACTTTCCAAAACTGTCCCAGTGAAATTAACTACAGGAAAAAGATGAACCAGGTTATTTAATTTTAGTTTTCCAGGCATTGCTGTATTACTAGCACTAATAATTTCCGTTAATTGCTCACAAATCTAAAATCATCATGTGCCAACCTATTGTATGCTACCACGCGCCAAACACTGCTCATAGTATCTTATAAGTGTTAGCTCATTCTCACAGCAGGTGCGTGAGATAGGTGCTATTATTCCCATTGTTTATAAATTTGGAAATTGCCACCAAGTCTTTAAGTAACTGGCTAGCAAGTTGTCCAGCTGGAGCTTACACCCGGGCAATTCTGTCTCCAGAGCTCATGTTTTTGCCTCCATACCAAAGTGCTGAATTTATGCCGCAAGGTTGCGATTTGCCATACTGGTTTACACGTCAGCGTTTTATAAGTCTGAAATGTGTGTGTCGACAATCTCAGGGTCAGAGCACATCAGTATGGAATAACCATTGGGTTTTTGAGATTTGTGGTAGGTTACCTTCTTCTGGGAATCAAGAGAATTCAATGGAAAGCAGAAATCAAAGCCAAATTTGTAGAATCCCATATCAGCACTATTGGTGTTCAGTGACTCAGCTGTCATGTGGCAGCAAGAGTCAACACACTGGGGGTAGGACATGTCAGGAAGCCCAATCAGATGTCTCCTCCTCCTCCTCCTCCTCCTCCTCCTCCTCCTCCTTCTTCTCTTCTTCTTCTTCTTCTTCTTCTTCTTCTTCTTCTTCTCCTTTTTTACATTTTTTTTAAGGTTTATTTTTTACAGAGAGAGAGAGACAGAGCATGAGTGGGGGAGTGGCAGAGAGAGAGAGGGAGACTCAGACTCTGAAGCAGGCTTCAGGCTCTGAGCTGTCAGCACAGAACCCAACGCGAGGCTGGAACTCACAGATGCGAGATCATCACCTGAGCCAAAGTCGGACCAACTGTGCCGCCCAGGCGCCCCAAACGTCCCCACCTTCTTGACTGCAATCATTTCTTCCTGCTACACTCAAATGCAGCGATCTTCGGTCTGTCTTCTCTTTTAAACAGGACAGCCATTGAATAACGTTTGGACATAGCTTATAGTTTAAACACAGTACTATTCATACTTACACAATCTCCTTCGATCTGAGCCTGTGTTCTTTTTCTTTCTCATCTTACCTGTTAACATATGGTTACTACCAAGATAGCTTTTATGTTCCTATAACCTGGATAGTACAGGATCCTTTGCGATATTGTGATGAATTTAGCAAGGCGTTTGAACTATTGAAACGTCTCAGTGTTTCACTGTTAAACTGTAGCCCTTATGTTTTGAGGAAAACTGGTAGACCTCGGGTTATCATAGGTCTTTTTATATAATGACCTCCTCAATTCTCTTGGGAGACTTATGTTTTCTTTTCTCTCTCTAAATACTTATCACACAATGTTATAACTTCTTTTAATATTTAAATTTGTACTACAAAATAATGAGCTCTTTTATAGCATAGATTTGTTTGAGAATACAATGGAGAATAAAACAGAATAATGATCTATAAAATTGGAAAGGAAAGGGGCTTTTCCATATAGAATATCACAAGCATAATGATATGGCTTATAATTGCAAATTAGGTCTGCAAGGCATTTTGCCAGATAGACAAAATCTGAGCTTATTTACATAGATTTAATTTGAGATTTGTTTCAAAATGGTTATTTAACTTCTCTTACTTTCCATTATATTTCTCATCATAGCCATATTTTCAAATGTAAGGTACACCTTTCTAAATCATTAAATTGTTCTGCAAAATAGTAGAGTTTATTCAAACATGAGTTTTGTTTATGTTTTTAAATTTTTTCATGTTTATTTATTTTGAGAGAGAAAGAGAGCAGAGGAGGGGCAGAGAGAGAGGGAGAGAGACAGAATCCCAAGCAGGCTCACAGACCATGAGATCATGACCTGTACCGAAATCAAGAGCCGGATGCTTAACTGACTGAACCACCCAGGTGGCTCCAAACAGGAGTTTTAAATTGCTTCACCAAGGTCCTTTCTTTACCTGTTAGGTGTAAGGCTGGATTGCCTTCCCACTAGAGAATCTTTAGAATAAGAGTTCTTTCCTGGGTTTCTTGTCTCTCTCTTTCTCTTTCTCTCCCTCTCACTTTCCCTCTCCCCGCTGTGTGTGTGTGTGTGTGTGTGTGTGTGTGTGTGTGTGTAGCTGCTATAGAAGGGAGCTGGAAGTCAGAAAAATTGTCATTACCACCGTTGTCTCCAATTTCTTTACTGACAAATTTTCTGTCATGATTCCGTTCAGTACATATGTACTGAGAAACTACTACTTCTAAAACACTATGTTAAATAACACAGGGTGCGATGGGCTCAATCTCTCCCTAAAAATCCATGTGTTGAAGCCCTAACACCCAGTGTGGTGGTATTTAGAGATGGGCCTTTGGGAGGTAATTAGATTTAGGTGAGGACATGAGGGTGGGGATTTCATGATGAGAAAAATAAAATAAGGGGCATCTGGGTGGCTCAGTCAGTTGAGCATCCAACTTTGGCTCAGGTCATGATCTCACGGTTCATGAGTTCAAACCCCACATCGGGCTTTGTGCTGACAGATGGGAGCCTAGAGCCTGCTTCGGATTCTGTGTCTCCCCCTGTCTCTGCTCCTCCCCCACTCACACCCTGTTTCTCTCTCAAAAATAAATAAACATTAAAAAAGAGAATAAAATAAAAAGATACAACAGAGACCTTGCTCCCTAATATCCCCATCTTCCAGCTTTACTTCTTACTAACCTGTGTTATGGAGGTGAAGGCTAAGGTTTGATGAGAGATCCTAAGTAAAATATATTAAAGGATAGATATTCATATCTGACTCATTTACACTCTTCAAATAGCAGGCATATCACAGTTCCACATCATTGTTGAGAGATACATGTTCCTTCTGTTTTCATTCTGTCTTTTCTTTTGGTCATTACTGCCCCTCACATGGATTAATAAGAAGAAAGAGAAGATCTAAGTCAAAATGTTTCTTAAAAAAAGTAAAGCTTGGGAGAAATCACACGCATTACTCCCAGTGATATTTCAGTGCAAATAGCCACATATAGTTTCCAGGGTGATTAGAAAAGGTAGCCTGTAGCTAGGCAGCCGTGTGTGCAAAAAGAAGGTGGGAGATGCATGTAGTGAGTAATCCAGAAACTTCTGCTACCAGGTCTCTGCTTAAATTAACTTTTTGGCTGAGTCCTTCTCTGGCCATCGTATTAAAACGTAGCCTTGTCTTCCACTCTCTCAGTTTACCCTCTCAATTGTTTGCTTGTTTGCCTACTTCTATAAGAATCTAAGTTTTGTGAAGGCAATGATTTTGTGATTCCTACATCTCCTGCAACAGCACCTACAATGAACAGGAGTAGGTAATCAGGAAAGATAAATGATTTTAAAATAAACAACAAAAAAATCTAAGTATTGCCTCAAAACAAAAACAAAGTTCAATGGTCCAACATTTTATATATTATTCTATTCATAATCGAACATTTTTATTGGAAAATAGTCAACAGTTTAAAAAAATTGACACTTAGCGGTGCCTGGGTGGCTCGGTTGGTTAACCATCCAGCTTCAGCTCAGGTCATGATATCACGCTTTGTGTGTTCAAGCCCCTCAGAGCCTAGAGCCTTCTTCAGATTCTGTGTCTCCCTCTCTCTCTGCCCCTCCCCTGATCGTGCTCTCTCTCTCTCTCTCTCTCTCTCTCTCTCTCAAAAATAAATAAACGTTAAAAAAATTGAAATTTAATGAAGTCAAAAGTACATGAATTACAAACCTAACAAAGATAGCACAAATTATCCAATAGATTATTTAACAGCGAACACCCATCAGGTAGGCACACTCCTAAAAGACTCCGAGAAAACAAATTATCAAGTGGGAATGAAGGCACATGGACCATCTCCACATTCCCAGGAACGCGGGATGTGAGTCACTGCCAAGTGTGAGGATGGCATCTGACTGATGAGTAAGGAATGTATAAACCAGGGTAAGTTTGACAAACTGTGGGGACAAAATGGATTTTCTAGTAGCATGAATTCTGTATTATATAATTTTGTTAAATCATGGATACTGGTTCTCGGGGTCTTTTCTGAGGTAATACAATTTGATTCACTCTAACTTACCTTCGGATCTGGCCTGAATCCCCAGACTGACTGCCCATCTTCTGAAAAAAGGGGAGCAGCTTATGAATTCGTGCCAGATGAATTTGATTATCTCCAAGTCAGTTCAAACAAGATTTTGGATATCACTTTAATATATAATTCAGGGCACTTACCCGTGTTTGAACTATGTCATTCATTTAGGAGCACTTTCTGTTGTACTTAGAATTCATTTGGCTATTAGCCTTCTTTTTAGTGGTGTAGGTATTTTTGGTCTGAGAATTTTAACACCCTTACCTTACAGGGACAATCTTTGTCTTTTACAGTATACTATTTTAAGTGCAAAGAGTAAGTATCAGTGAACAAATGCCTTTTAAATTAATCTTCTGATCAAAATTAAATGAATATGTTATAAACCTTGAGTGGCAGAAACAAATTAAAAATAATATCAATATTTACTTTCAGAGAGAGGCAATTTATTACATCTACACTCTTAAAAGATTTTGAGCCCTCCCCAACCCTTTCAGTATTTTCAAAAGAATTCATGGTTTTCCAGCCATCACTTTATATTTCTCAATTTAGCAATGCTAATTGAATTACAAATTCTTTGGGGACATTAAACATCAAGGAAGAGTTTTTGTAACCCATTTGACAGTTACACACAATTCCAGTCTATTGTAGCTGAGTGATGTTACTGGGGAGTATTTTAGAATTTTTCAAATATCAGATGTTGAGGCTAAAAACAAGGAGCAAAATATGGTCATGGAATCCTTCTCCTCTTCATCATCATTATATCCCATTAAACTTTTGAAAATCAGATTTCTTAAATCTAAGAGACACGCATATCGTATGCATTCATGCACAGAAGGCTGCATGTGAGGGTTGACCACAGACACCTGCTTATAAAAAAGTTTACCTTACATTAACATTCCTGAAACTTGGCCATGCATGCAAATCATCAAGAGTTTTGTCTCCCGTTTGTTTCAAGATAAATTCTAGGCTCCACCTCTAGATTTTCAGCCAGGAAGCGCAAGAAGGATCTGGGAAATAAAGATTTATACAAATGGCTGAGCGAATTCTGATGCACAGCTTTAGAAACCAATCAGCAAACCCTGCCTCTTCTGTGATCTGCAACTATTCTCCCCTGTAACTGATTCTAGTTACAAACCAATCATGATCATTCACACGTATGGATTTGGACACAAACAGCAAGGAATGAAAGTATATGGTCTCAACTCTAGGCCTTCAAGTCACTATCTGTGGAATCCTACTTTGTTGATTAGTGATATAGGACAGTCTTTGCTCATTTGGTCTGATGGTGTCTGCTTGGTGCTTCAATGACTAACCAGACTACTATGGATTCCGCAAATCGGCTCCCTCATCCATCTGGCCATTTGGATACCTTCAGATTTTACTTGTTCTCTGATTGATAGTCATCATGATAGAAGAAGACAGTGAGGGCGATCAACATATACTTTATTTAGAATTTCAAATGAGTGTTTAATTTCTTAATGACTACTATAGCCATAATTGCAAATAATTGTTTTTCTGTTTTAAATGGATACTACGTGAGCTCACAAACGTGAGTTTGTGCCAAATTTATAGTATTTTGTAGTAGTCAGTATTGTGACAACGTCTAGGCGATATGGAGATGGAAGTCTCTATTTTGTTTATACAAGAGAAAAAAGCAAGGGGCGCCTGGGTGGCTCAGTCGGTTGAGTGTCCGACTTCAGCTCAGGTCATGATCTCACTGTCCCTGAGTTCGAGCCCCGCGTCAGGCTCTGTGCTGACAGCTCAGAGCCTGGAGACTACTTCGGATTCTGTGTCTCCCTCTCTCTCTTCCCCTCCCCCACTCATGCTCTGTCTCTCTGTCAAAAATAAACAAACATTAAAAAAATTTTTTAAGACAAAAAGGCAGTCCAATCACATTGTAAACAAAGCAATGGTTTAGTTTTCTTAACATTTTTCTTTATTTTAGAGAAAGAGAGAGAGAGAGAGTACTCGAACATGTGAGCTGAGGAGAGAAGCAGAGGGAGAGAGAGAGAGAATCCTAAGCAGGCTCCATGTTCAATGTGGAGTCCCATATGGGGCTCTATCCCAGGACCCTGGGATCATGACCTGAGCTGAAACCAAGAGTCTGACGCTCAACCAACTGAGCCACCCAAGTGCCCCTAGTTTTCTTCTTTAAAATGTTTTCAGCATTCCGGAAACATAATATGCATCCTTTATTGTGTGTGTTTGATCTCACAACTCTTTTAGCATTTTGTATCATAGTCTATACATATAATTCAGGGTTTTTCAAATACATATACAGATGATTTTTTACATATTAACCCTAAGAATCCTATAGACTGACATAAAATATTTTAATTATCTTGACCAAATCAATATCTTTTAACAATCTTTTTGTTATTCACAGTATCCATTGTATACTAATGCAATTGAATGAAGAGGTGTTAAATTAAAACTGACTTGTTTATTTAGTGAAATAAAAATCCAAGACAACTGATTTTGAATGTTGTACGATTCAAAATAAGAAGTATTGATGTCATTTCTACAAAGGTAACCCAGCCAGTTTTTATTTTTATAAAATGTCAACTACTGAACTATTGTCAGGCAGTGAACTATTCTGGGAGTGGAAGAGCTTTTATTTTAAAAGCATATGTAGCTGAAATGCATTTGTTTCTTAAAATTATTTTCTTCTAGCACAGAATATTTTGTTTCCACTTTTGTAAGATGTTGATATTATCAAGGCTGCATGTTTTATCAGTAACAACCACAATGAAAATAGAAAGTTTGCTGTCTGAATTCATTGTCCTTGACACCCCTCTCCCCCAAATTTCACTTTTGAAAAATGTATAGCTTAAGAAATTTGAACAGGGCGCTGGGGTGGTTCAGTAGGTTAAGCATCCGACTTCCACTCGGGTCATGATCTCACGGTTCGAGTCCCACGTTGGGGTCTGTGCTGACAGCTCAGAACCTGGATCCTGCTTCAGATTCTGTGTATTCCTCTCTCTCTCTCTGCCCCTCCCCTGCTCATGTTTTGTCTCTATCTCTTAAAAATAAATAAACACTAAAAAAAAAAAAAGAAATTTGAACAAACACAAATACCTACACATTGATAGACAAACCTGATTTTGCTCAGCTTACTAACAGATGATTCTTAACTTACAGCGATTTAAGGGATTTTATGGATAATTTCTATTTCATTTTATACAAATTTTGATTTATACACTGACTTTAGAAACTGAGTCATGTCAGATGTGTCTTCACTTTAGAAACCACATCCTTCCTTGTATTAAATAATCACAGAACCATATAAATTAGCCAGAACTAATAAATGGTTCAGTCTAGCTGTACATTTCTGAGAAGTATGAAAAATACTCAGGGACCTGTTCTGAATGATGAGATTGAACTGTGTGAAATTATCAGACAGTTGAGTACTGGCATTTACTCTTTGCTTCACAGTTGAAATGATTCTGTTACTATATTCCATGCTACATTCTAGTTTATTTATCTTGCATGGCTTAGAGATAAACAACTTAAGAATAAGCCTGTTGGATGTAAGAATCCAAGAAGACAACTGTTGAATTGTATGTCATGTAATAAATGTCAGATTTTTTTAAGGTTATTTATTTATTTTTGAGAGAGAAAGAGAGACAGAGAGAGAGATTGGGGGAGGGGCAGAGAGAGAGGGAGAGAGAGAATCCCAAGCAGGTTCCATGCTGTTCCAACTCACCGATGGTAAGATCATGACTGGAGCCGAAACCAAGAGCCAGACTCTTAACTGACTGAGCCACCCAGACACCCCAAAAAATGTAGGAATTTTTAATGGAAACTCATACTGTTTACACAAAGTTATGTAATTCCTCTATGTGGTTTATATATGCCATCCAAATATTTCCTTATACACAAAGTAAAAAGACGATGGAGTAATTAATTTATATTAGAATTTCAATTAGTATTGATTAATTAATATTAATATTCAAGGCTAGCTTTTCTTCAAATTTAACCATGGGCCTTAATCAAATTTAGTCACTAAGTTAAGAGTTAATCGCTAGAAAGTTCCAAATTTTAACTAGTTATATTTTGATGCCCTAAATTATTAGATATTATTTGCCACCTGTATTTCTCTTATTAAAAAAAGTAAATTTATTGTTGAATACTTCAGAAGCAGAAGGAACTGTATCATCACCCTATACATGCATCACCCAGCTTAAGCCCTTATCGACCCGTGTCATGGTATTTCATTCATCCTTCTACTAATTCTCCCCCATCTCCTTGCTACATTTTGAGGTAACACCACACATACACTATTTCACCATGCATGTTTTAAATGTACTTGCTATGACATTACCCAATAACTTACGTCACTTAAAATTAGCATTAATTCCTTGATGGCACCAAATATCTACTTTGTTGAAAGTTGTTTGATGGTTTGAGTTGGGATGTTAGTGAGACACACATTCTGATTCTTTCTTGTATCAGATGCTATTGAAGTTACGGCCAATCACGTCAGTGTCCAAGAGCCCAACACCTGACTCCCACCCGCTGATTTCCTGGGGGCTTTCACTTGCTACTGGACTGTTGGCTGCCCATTTGGCAAAGCAGAAATGCCAGGGAATTAAAGTCCTCCCAGGGATAGTCTCTCAACCAGTGACAGGAATTTGGTAGAACAGTGAAACACTTTTTCTGCTGTCACAATTTCCCCGGTAGCATTGAGCTCCATATTGCATATGGACTTAAGTAGATGAGGACTTAAGAAAATGTAAATTACGGAATCACTCTCCTTTTAACTTTTAACTTCCCTATATGTACCTCCCTAATAAGCCACTTGCACTGGAGTCCTGGTCTCCGCATCTGCTTCTCAGGACAGCCAACTGAGATAGTTGCTTTGCAGAGCTCTTTTTTATTTATCTTTGTCCATTTTTTTAATCAAAGGACAACATTTGGACAGTAAAATCTTTAAAAACGGCTGGCCTTGGCATCCAGCTCAATGACTTTCACATATTACATCCGTGAAGATTAAGATACAGACACTTTCTAGCAGCCAATGAATTTTGGAAAAACCTCAGCCATTATAAGATCACCTATTGAATCTGTGCTTGTGAGACTCCAGTCAGATAAGTTTGCAACCATCGAACAGTGTCCCTCAAGTTTCTCATGTTCTTCTCCTTGTTTTTAATCATGTTTTCTTTCACGGAAGATAAATTTACCATCAGATATTTCTCTTTACCCTCTCTTTCTTCTTTTTTTATGTTTTGGTGTGTGTGGGGGGGGGGGGGGAAGGGTAATTCATCAGTTTCCTTTGAGGAACAATATTGAAGTTAACTAATACGTTTTCTCCACATTCTCCTCCCCATCCGTCATGTTCTCGTGTGAAGTAATTTCCTTTTTCTCTCAGTTAATCCCATTGAAGCAGTCAGTACATGAATTTCCATTTATTCTCCTTTGAATCCTTTCGTTATTTTGATAGTTCTGCATCTACAGTGTCAGCACCTGTGACCTTCATGCACTCTGCCCTCTCCTTTATCGACATAATCATACCTTAATTTTACAGGTAAACATGTGCTGAGCCACCAACAATATTCCTTAGGCTGATATCTCTGTAGCTATTTTGGAAGTTGGAAATGTATTTTCTGGTATATTCCCCAGGAAACTCTTAGAAGAATCTCACTGTCCATACTCTTTAATATTCATAACATATTTTGTCTGGCCTTTACAATTAAAAGCAAGTTTGTCTGGATATACAGTCTTTGGCTTATATTTTTGTTCCTTGAATATTTTAAATACGTGTCTGCTATTTTCTGGCATAAAGCACTGCTATGGAACATTGATGACAGTCTGATTTTCTTTTCATGATAAATGAATTCTTCATTTCCCTACGGGCCTAAAGGGTATCTCAGCTCCTTTAAAGTCAAATAGTTTTACTAGACTACGTCATGGTGTCAGCCATTATTGACTAATTGTTCAGGGATGCATGTGGCCTTTCAATATATAGGCTCAGATATTCTTTAACTCCAAAACATTTTTAATGGATCATTTCTAAATTTTGCTTTGCTTCATTGCTTCATTGCTTGCCTGCTTGCTTGCTTGACTGATTTATTTATTTATGTATTTATTTATTTATTTATTTAAATTTTCTTCAGGGACTCCTACTGCCTTTTTTTAACTTATGGTTTTTCTCATTGTTTTTTATCTCTTTATTTTTTATTGCTTCTTTTTTTACATGTTTTATCTTCAATTTCATTTACTTTTATTTCTGAAATGAATGTTATATCTAAAATTATTTCTACATTTTGTCAAATCTCTATTCAATATTTGTTTATTCCAAACATTTATAATTTTGTTCTAATTTATACTTCTTTCACTTTCTTAAATTCTTTTGCTTGTTTTTAGATATTAAGATAGCATTTTCATCTTCTTTGATACACTATTGTAGCATTCTTTAATTTTTAGCAGGAATATTAATCTGCTTGATCATTTTTTGTCATGTAACAGCTGTGTATAAGAGTCAACATTTTCTCTTGTTCTAATTTCTGTGAATTAGGTTTTCTATACTTTTAAGAGAGGAGAGTGGGTGAGAATATTCTCTTGGGCCAGAATATTCTCAATATCCCCTTCTGACTATTCACCAAGCTGGCTGAACACAAGTTGCAAACATTCTACTCCAGAAAAAAATAAAAGACAACTTTTTCTAGTTTATTTTATAAAGCTAGTATTAGCTGGTATAATAAATCAGACAAAGACAATACAACAAATGATATTATGGAGCAGTAGCCCTCATGAATACAGACACAAATATTCGCAATGAAATAATGGGAAATATAATTTAACAATTATAAGAAAAGTTTGCACCATGACCAAGTTAATTTTCTTCCAATGATGCAAGGCTGGTTCAACATTTGAAAACCGATCAATGTACTACACCATATTAGTAGGCTTAAAGGGGAGGGGGCAATCACATGATCATATCAACTGATGCACAAAAAGCATTTGGCAAAATTTAGCAACGATTTAATATAAAAAAGTCTCAGAAAAGTAGGAAAGGAGGGGAAATTCCTGAACTTGATAAGGTGAACATATACATATATATACATATATTAGAAAAAACCTACAGCTAAGATTATATTTGATATTCTATGACTGATTGCTTTCCTCCTGCAGTGGAAAATATGGCCAAGATTTCTGCTCTTCGTTCTGATTCAGCTTTGTGCTAGAAATTTCTAACTAGTGCAATAAATCATGAGAAGCAAATAAAAGACATATAGATTGGAAATTAAGGAATACAGTTATATTTATAGATTATTGTATGTGTAGAAAATTCCAAAGAATGTCCAAAAATCTCCTTGAACTAATAAGAGGTTTAGGAAGGTTGTAAAATATAACCCTCAAAAATCATTATATTTCTCTATACTAGCAATGAACACATGTATTGCAATTAAAGTACATCATTTATAATCACTCAAAAAAAAGTTTTTAGGTGTATACCTAACAAAAATGTACAGAACTCATATGTTGAAAATGACACAATATTGAAAGAAATGAAATTCTAAATTAATGGAGACTTATATCATTTTTTATGAATTTTAAAACCTAACATGGTAAAGATGTCAATTCTCCCCGAACTGACATACAGGTTTAGCAGAATACCAATAGAAATCCAATCAAATTGCCTAGGTACAGAAGAGGTTCATTTAAAATCATATGGAAAAGCAAATAAAGTAGAACTGAACTAATTTTGAAAAGAACTAAGTGGGAAAAATCAGTCTAGCTAAATTCAAGATATTGGGCACAGCTATTGTAATCAAAGATGTGCGGTGTTGGTGGTGGAGGGATGGAAATATAGACTAACGGAACAGAACAGAGAACTTAGAAATAGACCCCCACCTTGACAAAGGTACAAAAACAAATTAATGGAGGGAAATAGTCCTTTCAACAAGTCATGTTGAAGCAATCAGTCATCTGTAGGCAAAACGTGAGCTTTCACCTGAACCTCATACTTCATACATAGTTTACTCAAATGGATCATGGACTTAATGGTAAAATATGAAACCAATAAAACTTGTAGGAAAAAACATAGGTGAAAATCTTTGGGACCTAAGCCTGGGAAAAGAGTTTGGAGATTTGTCACCATGTTGCAATCCGTAAAAGGAAAAACTGATCAATTGGACTTCAAAATTTAAACCGTTTGCTCAGCAAAATAACAAAATCAAAGAGCGCAAATAAACTGGGGACTGGCCTGACATTTCTGAACTCTCGTCTCTGACGAATCTCCAGCATTTAGGTTATATACAAACCTCTCACAGCATATAATATATATATATATACATATATATATATATATGTATATATATATATATATATGTATATATAAAACATCTCAAATTCAAATGTAAAAAACCCAAATGTTCCAACTATAAAATGGCCATAAGACATAAAAGGACATTTCACAAAAAGAATAAGCGGATGGCAAATAAACACATTAAAATATTTTCACCTCCATGAACCATTCAGTAAATGCAAATTAAAACCACCATAAGATATTGCTACACACCTATTAGAATGGCTAACAGAAAAAAAAAAAAAAGGACAGAATCGTACACATCAAGGCAGTAGAGGAACTAGGTCATTCAGATGTTGCTTCCAGAATGGAAAATGAGATAATCACTCTAAGTTTGTCATTTCATTAAAAAAAAAAAAAAAAAAAAAAAAAAAAAAAAAAAAAAAAAAAAAA
>NW_024412397.1:10011063-10053288 GCF_014898765.1 Herpailurus yagouaroundi | reverse complement strand
TAAAAAAAAAAAAAAAAAAAAAAAAAAAAAAAAAAAAAAAAACTAAACTAAACTAAAATTGCAACATTCCTAAGACCCAGCAATGTACTCTTGTGCATATCCCGGAGAAATCAAGAGTTTGGAAAATATAGCAGCTGTAAGATCCCGAGCTGGAAACATCTCAGAGGTCCTTTAACGGCTGAATGGTCGTGGATCTGTACCTTCAACGATGAGAGCCATCGGTGCCCAGACCATCCAAACTACCTGTGGTTAATTATACTGAATGGAAAAAGATA
This sequence comes from Herpailurus yagouaroundi, assembly GCF_014898765.1. Lineage (NCBI taxonomy): Eukaryota > Metazoa > Chordata > Mammalia > Carnivora > Felidae > Herpailurus > Herpailurus yagouaroundi. Next base: position 10,053,013 of record NW_024412397.1, on the reverse strand, counting down.
ATATCATAACCTGTATGATTCCATTTAGGCAGCATCCTCGAAATGACAAAATCATAAAATGAGGAATAAGCTAGGGGTGGCTAGGAGTTAATAAGAGGAAGGAAGGCGGGTGGGAAACGGATGTCACTATACAAAGGCCGCAGAAGGGATCCTATGTCAATGGAGCCATTTTTTTATTTTGACTCTATCGATGTCAGTGTCTGGTCTTGTGATATCCAACTTTGCAAAACCTTACTATTAGGAAAAACTGGGTAAGATTACAAGGAATCTCTCTGTACTATCTCGAAACTGCATGTGAATTTACAGTTACCTCCAAATAAAGATGTTAGTTAAAAAAATAAATAAATAAAATAAAAGAAATAAAATAAAATAAAGTAAAATAAAATAAAATAAAATAAAAACAAAGGCCAGGAGCAACATTGTAACTTTTTCTATTATAGGATCCCCAGGCAAATCTTGCTGGAGAAAAAAAGCGTTTCTCTTGTTATTAACGTTAACGTACAAGAATGCTGAGTTGCGATGGGGGAATCAGGGAAAGCAATCAATTAAGTGTTGAAGAAATGCACTTCAGTTTCCGAGTCCGCCTCTCCTGCTTTTCGCTTCCCTTTTAAAGAGGCCATCAGCTTTCTTGGCACCCGATGTATCCGGTGTGCGTCGTGGGTGTGTGGGTGTGTGTGAGCACGCTTGCTTTTCTTACAGGCTTCGCCTTGGAAGCTTGAATCCCGAGCACGCAACATTCACAGGACTCAGATGAAAGTTTCTTTCCATTTAAATTTTCCGAGGTTCTCTTTGCTCCCAGCACAAGGCGTAGTGAAACCCTCTCCCGCTCTTAGACGCTATTCCCGGAATACCCGGCTGGGCTGTCAGGCTGAGCTAGGTTCTCCTCGACTTGGGGTGTTGGCTTTGTTGGTTTTCTTGGTTCTCCACTTCGTGAATCCATGTGTCTGCTATCCACACGCTCTAACATAGTTGCCCAAATGATGTGGTCTTGCTGTACGACAATAGTCAGTGTTTGGACCCTACTGGCCTCTCCCTTCCAACCACACACACACCTCACAGTCTGAAGTCTGTGAAAATATCTGGTAATGCCATTTGTGGGATATGCTGACGGTGAGGTATGCGCCATGTTGTTTTCTTGTTCTGGATGTTCCATCTACTTTTGTGGAAGATTCAAAATGAGCCACCGCGACCATTGCCATCTTGTCTGTTTATGACAGGTGGCATTTCTCTGTGATGATTCCAGGCTCGTTCTCCTCTGAGATGATCAAACAAGGAGATCAGAAGCTTTTTCAACTTTAATATTTAGCTGGAGTTCAGTATTAAGATACAATCTGAACCTCGTATGCAGGTGATCACCCACCAGAAAATGAATATACAGAGGCAAACACCATAAAATAATTGTATTGCTTATTTGCATACAATTTTAGCTCTAAACTATCTCCAGAATTCAAAATCCTAGGCCGCATCATGGGAAAATGGCTTCAGAGTTTATCAAAAATAATTGTTTTTCAAGAACAGACTTTTTAATAGCTTCCCTAATTTAATTAATTGAAATAAAGGAGTACAGTACGATTGGGTAAACCTGTAGCTTGAAATATGCTACTTGATGATATTGAGCAACTTACATTTATCAGATTTAAATGGTGGCGTCAGCAGGCATATGTTAGTCAAGGTGAAGAAATGCTTACATTTTCACATCTGTCTCCATGAAATGCAGAAAATTACTTCAAGTTAGCTAAGAAGAATGAATGGATCCTTGACTCCAGGGGCATTTCTAAGGAAAGTGAAATCCCAGAACAAATTACAGTGTAGAGAGGATGGAGAGATGTGTCTCATTTTTCAGTTCACTTTTTCCTCCTTCCCTTAATAAAATAAAATAAAATAAAATAAAATAAATAAAATATTAATATAATATAATATAATATAATATAATATAATATAATGTAATATAAAATCATTTAGGAAAAAAGAAAAGAAAAACAAGTAAAAGAAAATCTTTAAAATTGCAACCCCAAGAGGAGATAGAAAGAACAGTAGAAGAGTGGTATGGAAAAGATTTTCCAGGCTGGCCCTAATTATACTCTGGCTGCGACTGACCTCTGTTTCTTTCGATTCTGCGTGTTTCAGACTCAAATTTCCCCCATGCCTCTGAACTGTGTCTGAAAATGAATCTGCCTGAGTGTAGGCTTCTCTTTTCCTTTACCTCCCAAATTCAACAACATACTGTTGTCAACTTTAAATTTAGGACCTTTCTAAAAGGTTTGTTAACTGTGGGTCTTGTCTTCCCTCTGCATCGTGATGGCTTGGCTTATTCTACGGCACACATACCTAAGACTGATTAAGCCAATTTTACTAAAAATGTCATAAGCAAGATATGCCTGTAGTGAACATATATAATGTTCTTAGCCAACATCCACCGGTAACGCTAGCTGTTCTGCTTTTTGTAGGGTTTTAAAGCATAAGCAAGGAAGAAAGGTAGGTGGGTCCCTTATGTTTCTATGACGGAAGGGAAAGCTGCATTTCTTTTATGGTCATCCTTATGCACTGAGATATGAATGCTGAGGGCATTACCTGTGATGATACTAACATACCGTTCCTTCAGAATGAGTATCTTATTTTAAAGTTGCTAATTTATGGGGGTTAAGGGTGTTGCTGTGTAAATTTATTCCCAAAAATATTGCCATTCCTTAGAATATTTCATCAAATATTTTTCTTAATTACCTCCTTATGTCCACTTAGTGCACTTAGTGATGGAGTGCTTTTCTAGTTAAATGTGGGTTTCATTGTTGGAAGGCAATAAGGAAAACTAATTTTTATGAAATGATTATTATGTGCCAAGTACATTCTTATTACATCAAGTCTAATATGTTCCTCATGGCAAGCCTTTAATGTACATATTATTTACTTTTTCTCAGATGATGAAACCAAAGCTCAGAGATTTTAAATAGCCTGCTCTAATTCACGAAGCAGAACAGGAATTCAAAACGTCGGCTCTCTCTAAAGTTCATGTTCTTTCTGTTATGCCATATTGTTTCATGGAAAAAAGTAATCTGATGTCAGGCAAGTGGAAATTACATTTTTGTCAAAGACCATGTTTGAATGTGATCCAATGAAATACTTTGCTTCATGGCTCTTAAATTAGCTTTGGAATAATTTCCAAAGTCAATAACTGTTAACACATTTTGAACAGCACTATCGTTGATTCTAAACTTCTTCTGAGTCACACATTCTCATTAATAAGCGGTGGCCATGGGTGCACAGAGATTTTTTTATAGTGTCTCAGGAGTTACACGGATTCTGAATTAAGGACCCTTGAAATAAGTAAATAAATAAATAAATAAATAAATAAAGAGTATCCAAAAGGATTTACTTTAAAAAAAAAATTAAAGTTCATTTATTTTTGAAAGAGAGACAGAGTACACGTGAGGGAGGAACAGAGAGAGAGGGGGAGACACAGAATCTGAAGCAGGCTGCAGGCTCTGAACCATCAGCACAGAGCCCGACGTGGCGCTTGAACTCACGGATCCTGAGATCATGACCGGAGTCGAAGTTGGATGCTTCACCGACTGAGCCACCCAGGCGCTCCAAAAGCATTTACTTTTAAAAGCCATTGCTATTTCACCCCTGTCTCTTAAAAGATCATGCTGCTTCCCTAGCCACAGTTACAAAAGGTCTTAGTTTGATATAATCTGTAGAAAAATTTCATTATTTTCATGAGTCGTCAACAGTCTTTTGTGTATTTTTGGTTAATCTCTGTTGTTCACCTTTGGTTTCTGCTACCGTTTACTAATGAGTCAGGAAGGAAAGTGTGGTGCTTTATTGCTCCGGAATATTATTAAATATATTTTTTCATGGTTTCTGGTAAAGTATAAGGGGTGGCTGAAACTAATAGCAAATGGGCTTTGATGGTCTGACTCTGGATTTCATAAAGGCAATATTTCAAGGCCATTATATAGCTCGTTGAGAGCTGTCTACATATATACTTTGCAAATGCATTTGAGTTTTATATTTTTAGGGGTCTCAAAAATGATGTACATCTCCCAACACACTAGTATGTAGCCATGTCATAGAGGCGGGATAGTTCGTTGTCGCAAAATATTAAATAAGAGAAAGAAGACATGTTTTTCAGGTTGAAGGAGACGCACTATTATTGATTGTCAGCCAACTAAATTAAATGTCAACTCATCGCGATGCATAAAAATAGCATCACTATTATTATAGCTTAGAAAGCTCTTCTGTCGTTCCGGGGTGGGATCAATCAATCGATCGATCAATCAAGTTCTGCTAGTGGTCTTATGGGGAGGACAAATGAGTGACGGGTAGGACAGGTGTAAGTTCTCAGGATATTGCTGTCATATTGTTACATTTTCTCTCCTCTATGGGCCTAAAAATGCGGCAGTACGCTGTTTCTTTTTACCAACATCCTACCCTTTATCACCAAACTTTAGTATTACAGTTAAAAAAATAATGTTACTGAAGCATTTGCAGCCTCATTCTTTAATCGGCAGCTGAAAATGTTGAACCTCTCCACAATAGTTTTTAAATGGAGCCTATTATCGTATGATTTAATACTGTTTTTAAGGGGTTCGTGTGTGTGGTGGTGTAGGCAGACCCTATGATTTTTATGACTAATGGCGAGAGTGTAGCTTGTCTTAGAGACATTCTTAATGAACTAGAAAAATTCTCTTCTATTTCACTCAATGGAAACACACCTACTGAGATTATAAAGCCCAACTAGCTCTGAAAGGCATTTCTACTCTTTCTTTTTTCTTGCCTTTCACTTTTTTTTACACACTTAAAATATTTGAGGAAAAATAAACAGCCAAAAAATCCAGCTTATTTTTTCTAAAAAGAAAATGTGTTCATTGGAGGTATTGTTAATTTTCTTTATCTTCACACCTTGAGTGATCAGGGCATTTACCGAGTCTCCTAATTTCCCCTAGTTCAATCTGGCATCACAGACCCACACTGTGTGTGTGTGTTTTTTTTAACGTTTATTTTTGAGACAGAGAGAGACAGAACATGAATGGGGGGAGGGTCAGAGAGAGAGGGAGACACAGAATCGGAAGCAGGCTCCAGGTTCTGAGCTGTCAGCACAGAGCCCGATGCAGGGCTTGAACTCACGGACTGAGAGATCACGATCTGAGCCGAAGTCAGACACTTAACCGACTGAGCCACCCAGGCGCCCCTTAAGGTTCTGTTTGTTTGTTGATTTGTTTTACCCACACTGTGTTTTATGCAGATCATTTGATCTTTTATTTTCTTTCCAGATTGATCCCTTCCACATAGTCGTATTTCTGAGTTATAGATATTGAATCATTAACACTTCAAGCTGTTTTTTTAAACAAAGGGTGCAGTGATTTGAACATCCTGAAAAAAAGGGAGGGGTGGCTTTTGATCTTCAGAGAGAAAAGAAAAAACCCATCTGGAAAATATAACTGTGTCTCCAGGGCCATAGAGAGAGAGGGAATGTAAACGGTGAATTAGTGAGAGCTTCTGAATAAAAGAATAGGGGGAAAAGAAAACAAAGTAAAAATGCCATTCTTTTCCTATTATGGAAACTATTTCAGTGTCCATAAAATGTATTGTATATAATGTGAATAAAATAATTTATTTTGGACCAGGTATGTTTAGCTGATCCAATGAAGAACAAAATGTCCTTTACCTCAAGATACCGTGCATCCAAAGTCAGAAGTGTGCTGAGAGTAAAGATTTTTCTTATTACTTTTGAAACTCAAGAAAACTAAAAGTAAAATAAAAGTAAAGTAAAAAGAAACCCTTCATTTTTCAAATGGCAATTCCAAGCTGTTTTTCTTTCCCTGGAGCTTTCCACTCCTTTTAACATGGATTTAGCGTTCATTTACTTTTGAGAGAGAGAGAGAGAGAGAGAGAGAGAGAGAGAGGATGTGAGCGGCAGAAGGGAAAGGAGAGAGGGAGACACAGAGTCCGAAGCAGACTCCAGGCTTCAAGCTGTCAGCACAGAGCCCGACGCGGGGCTCAAACCCGCAAGCAGCAAGATCATGACCTGAGCCCAAGTCGGACACTCAACTGACTGAGCTACGCAGGCTCCCCCTAACATGGATTTAAAGTGATGATCGTATTTGGATATGAGAAAGAAAACCAACACTAAGGCATTAACATGGTTAAAATGTAACATTAGCAAACAAAGACATAAATCCAGCAATAGATCCATATTCTGTGGGATCTCAAACTCATACAAATCAGTTTCTCTCTTGAAGAAAAACAATACAACACATGGGAATAAAATTAAATACAAAAGTGAGTCTATGTTTAAAATACAGAAGAAATTAATAATAAACATGTCTAAAAGCAGACACCTAACTCAAGCATCACAAAATTCTGAGTATATACATGCTTCGTTTAGCTATACCTCTGTAGAACTTTTTTCTTTTATTGTTTACAGCATAAACTTTGATTGCCATTTCTTACAAATCATTCTAAAAATATAATTTACTATAAGGAGAACAAAAAATAATCCAGTATGTTTAGCATCATGGATTAAACATGTTGGTTAATGTTGTTAGTTAAAATTCAAAAAATATGTAGCTTTTAAAAAAAATGTAATGTTTATTTATTTATGTTGAGAGAGAGAGAGAAAGAGCTTGAGTAAGGGAGGGGCAGAGAGAGAAAGGGAGAAAGAGAATCCCAAGCTGGCTCTACACTGTCACCCCAGAGCCCAATGCTGGGCTCGATCTCAAGAATTGTGAGATTATGCCCGGAGCCGAAATCAAGAGTTGGACGCTTAATTGACTGAGCCACCTAGGGTTATCATATGACTTCATTCATATGAGGAATGTAAGATACAAAACAGATGAACGTAAGGGAAGGGAAGCAAAAAATAATATAAAAACAATGAGGGGGGCAAAGCATAAGAGACTCCAAAATACAGAGAACAAACTGAGGGCTGCTGGAGGGGTGGTGAGGGGGGGTGGACTAAATGGGTAAGGGGCATTAAGGAGGGCACTTGTCCTCTCTTTACTTATATACAAATGGTAGGCAAAATGTAAATCAGCAATCAGAGCACAGATTGCCGATCTTTGGAGAACAGGGTTTTTTGGTTTTTTTTGTTTTTGTTTTGGTTTTATTTTTATTTTTTTTGATGTTTTTATTTATTTTTGAGACAGAGAGAGACAGAGCATGAGCAGGGGAGGGGCAGAGAGAGAGGGAGACACAGAATCTGAAACAGGCTCCAGGCTCTGAGTTGTTGGCACAGAGCCTGATGCGGGGCTCGAACCCACGAGCTGTGAGATCATGACCTGAGCTGAAGTCGGACGCCCAACCGACTTAGCCACCCAGGTGCCCCAACAGGGTTTTTTGTTTGCTTGTTTACTTGTGTTTTTTTTTGCCCACCCTGTTTGTTCCCACAAACAGCACATGGGCTGCTCCAAGAACACGTGCACAACTGCTTTCCACATGGCCGGGGATGGGGAAGAGCTGTGTGCCATGGGCCGAAATTGACCAAAATTAACCCGAATTTGCCCGCCAAACCTTCCTATGGAAGTGGCAACGCTTCAGTAGATTCCAAAGTTCCAAAATAGTTACATCAGATAGATTCTGCCCGTGCAATTGTTGTCCAGGTGGAAACTTCTTCCTGCTTCTCACTTCACCGTCTTCCCTGAATCTTCCTCTCCCAGGTAATTTTATGAAGAGAACACAACCTTTAGTATGAAAGTGAAAATGATAGAGGGGTTACAAAAATTCCTAGTCATTTGAATTAACACAGATGAAAACAACGTAATTCACTCCTTGCAAACTTAACCTAGATGTGTAACCATATAGCTTAGTTTTTATTCCAGAATTGAAATTCGGTGAAAACTTAGACAAAGGATGACTGAAATTCTTCATGTCACATTGTCAAAGGAGTGTATGACATTGGAAGTGCGTTTGATAGAATTCACAACGTGTTCGTTATAATTCTGTGCAAATACAAAAATACGGGGAAATGGCTCCATATTTCGAAAAGCACATCCCTGGCGTGCCTGGGTGGCTCAGTCCATTAAATATCTGACTTTTGCTCTCAGATCAGGTCTTGATCCCAGGGTGGGGAGTTCAAGGCCCGCACTGGACTCCACACTGGGCGTGAAGCCTACTAAAAAATAAAAATAAATTTAAAAAAACATATCCCTTTATGTTAACAAGAAAAAAAAAAAGAATTAGACTGAAGTTACCACAGCATTCGAAGAAAAATTGAATCAAGGCAAGAATATTTATTTGCTTTTTACCACTGGGAGTTTTAAATTATGGGAAGAAAGCAATAGAAAATATTTACAGCTATTGGAAGGAAAGATAAACCGTTATTTGCAAAGACACGATTGTCTAACTGGAAAACAAATCAAAGGAATCAATTGAAAATTTTCCTTAAAACCAAGAAGAGGATCCAGTCAAATGACAGATTCAAACGCTCAGTCAGTTAAGCCTCTGACTCTTGATTTCGGCTCCGGTTATGATCTCACAATTCATGAGATTGAGCCTTGATCCAGGCTCTGCACTGACAGCGTGGAGCCTGGCTGGGATTCTCTCTCTCCCCCTCTCTCCTCTCTTCTCCCCCACTGTACTCTCTCAATAAAAAAAAAAAAAAAAAAAAAACCTTTTAAAAAAGTACATGAAAAACATCAATAGTTCTATTAGCCAGCAAGAAGCTGATCTTGAAAAAATAAATGAGATATTAAAAGCATTTACATTTTTAGAAGCTCTATCTATTCAGTTTGAACATTTTTAGTTAAAAATGATTGCATACATTTGGAAATGCCTTTTATAATGCAGCTATTTAAAACATTACAACACAGATGATAAGGTACATTAATAAGCATTTTACATGAAGCGTAGTTTTAAATAGCAGTACCCACAATTACAAAGTCCTAGAATATTACGCTGGTAGTTTTTTAAAACAACCTAATTTTGCTTAATATTTACCAAGCATGCATTTTATATAGATAAATAACATATGATTTCACTCATATGTGCAACTTAAGAAACAAAACAGATGAACATAAGGGAAGGAAAAATAAGATCAAAACAGAGAGGGAGGCAAACTATAAGAGACTCTTAAATACAGAGAACCAACTGAGGGTTACGGGAGGGGTGTGGGGTGGGGGGGGATGGGCTAAATGGATGATGGGCATTTAGGGTACTTGTTGGGATGAGCACTGGGTGTCACATGTAAGTGATGAATCATTAAATTCTACTCCTGAAACCATTATTACACTACATGTTAACTAACTTGGATTTCAATAAAATAAAAAATAACAAAGCCAAACAAAAAAGTGGGACACTGAGGGCTGGGGAGGAAACCAGCCCTTCTCTAATTATTACTACTATATGTCATTCATTCTTAAAGCTAAAAGTCACCACGCACGAGAAGCTGCCTTCAGTTTTAATCCCCTGCACAGAAATTTCAACATCTTTATCGATCTTGAATGTTGATTTCCCTGGACGCATATTGCATTTCCTATATAAGTCTTATTATTATCTTTTTTTCCTAGCCAAATATCATGGATGTCAATGATCCTTCAAATCTTGCTCCTCAACCCACAGGCCCCCCCCCCCCCCACCTCCGTATCAAGTCCTAGAGATCCTGGCACCCAGCCCACAGCGGAAAACCAGAGAGGGGAGGGGCGAGGGCAAGAGCACCGACTACAGGAGGCACCAGAGGCTAAAAGGTTTCCAAAAAAGGGAGGGGCGGTGCCAAAGTGTTCTGAGCAGAAGTGGAGCGTAGAGTCCGGATCATTAGAGTCCCCGCCTTCTTTGGTAACTGAAATGAACTCGGTAAAGAGCATTTTAAAATATATCCTGATGTTCCTACAGAAGACAGAAGAGGGGAGGCTCTGATTGGTGGGGAAGGGACGGCAGAGGAAGAAGTTTGGGAGCCCCCTTTCGACTCCTGCTGACAGAGCCTGGGAGAAAGGCTTAGGCTCCTATCGCTGTATAGATCCCTGAGTATCAGGGCCTTGCTGGGATGGGAGATCAGCTCCTCCAGGGATCCCGTTGCGGACTTGAGACTGCCCCCCGCCCCCCATGATGATCGGCACAGCAGCTGCCTTACCCTGCGCAGTCCCGCGAGCTCATCTCGCTAACTCTAATAATTCAACAGAACTGGATTAAGTTATCAGGTGTTTGTGTGGCTATCTAGATCATTTCGGTTTGTCTAAATAGTTAAAGTAAATAGGCCTCAATATCCCAAAGCCCAAAGAAAATAGGTTATTTCTTGCTCATATACCAGTCGCAGCTAGGTACTACTGATTGAGGGAGGGTCTTTTCCTTCCGTTCGTTCAGACACCCAGGCCCATGGTCTCTGGCATCCTCAGCTGGTTATTTCTAAGGCTTCCAGAGTCATCACAGTTCCGGCCTGTGCAAAGCAGAAAGAGAACACCGTGGAAGGTGTTGGGGAGATGTACGGGTTTTGCCTGGAAGTAATGATATTCCCACTGTTGAAAACGTAGTTAAATCAATGCGGTTGCCTCACTGCAAGGAAGGCTAGATGAGACATGGTCCAGCGAAGCCTTCAAGGAAGAGGAGAAAGTGATTTCGATACAGAGCAGTTTCCAAAGACATTTCTGAGAAGTCCTTATGAGCCTCTTTAAACATTTTTTTTTCATAACTGAGACAAGAAACATGTTTACAGCCCCCCAAAAAAGATGCCAAATTACAACCAGTACATTTCATCTTCGCTATGCACTTAGGGGATGACTTGTTTAAAATGTTACTGAGTGAATAAAGATTCCATTTTTAATATCTACTTCTTTGGTTATTTTACCCAAAGACAAAGTGATGTAATTATGTTTCTTGAGTTTTTGCCTTTTCTTTGTAACTCAATTATCAGGTTTTTGAAGGCAAGGAGATTTCTTCCTCTTTATATGCTTTAGGGCAAAGATTGAGGCAGTGATAATCTCTACGTGTAACTGAATTATCCAGAGATTCTTATTTTTATTTTTCCGAGAGAAAACCAGTGATTTAAGAGCTATTTATAATCCTTCGATGTGGTTACGAACTTAAATGGACTCCGGAGGTATTAGAGGTTACCTATAATCATGGGGTGGCATTGCATGATGAAAAGACGATTTATTTTCACTGATACGTTGCTGATCAAAGATCAAATCACAACGCAGCAAAACCAATTTAGTCATTAAAAGAAACAAATAACTACAACATAAAAAGGAAACTATGCCATTCAGCTAAACAATTTCTTTTATAGCTTGGTAACGGGTCCTGTGATCAAGTACAGGGCAGAGATTCTGTTCACTTTGCATCGTGGCACCCAGAGATGATGATATTTTCACGGCAGTCTGGTGTACATAGCAAGGCTGTCATATCCCCTGTGGGTCTCACCTAACTGCCCTGTGTTTTGCAGAGCCAACATTTCAGAAAACTAAATGGAAGTTTCCGGTACAAGGAACACCTCCAAATCTCTTACCATTGTGACGCTAAATAGACCCATTTCGAGGGTGCTTGGATGCTATTTCATAACTTAATAAAAAAAAAAAAGCAAAATCTTATGCTGACATATATTGTCTTGTTTTTATTGAATGGACGGCCATGACGGAGAAGTATACTCAAAATTCTCTACCCATTGATACATAGTAAGCAATAATTTTAAACACTAAATTAAAATTCTAACATAAACTTGTTCGTTTGGATTACTTGTCATCGGATGAGATGACAACCATTGCCAGCTTTTCTTCCTTCCTCAGCATGACTTATTTCGTAGAGACCCAGGCCTTGCAGAGATTAGCAGTTTTTAAAACGTGATGGCTCTTATTGAGCTCAGCCGAGTTGGAGAGAGGATTTGTTACCATAAACCATATTGTTGGTGTTAAGACAATTTTTTTCCTTACTGAGAATATGAGTCGCCTAATGGCGGCATCTGTTGTTGGCCCAGTAGGCAGGTGACAGGTTGGTAGTAAGTGAGGCCAACTTGGCTGCGTGAGCCCCTGGCGGCTCTGGGGCGGACCACAGCCCAGGCACCCACAGGGGATTAATAGCTCAGGCTCCCCAGAACCAGAGCACATGAAAACAGTGGATTTCGGGTGTGTGAGTTGGCCTGTGGGCTGCATGGACAGAAGGCCCAGCTGTTCCACAACAGTAAAGCGTCTGCAGCCACATAGCTCGTGATGGGTAGTAAGGAGGAGGCTCTGGAAAGATTTGGTGCTGTTCTGTTTGTCAAACCAAGGCTCAGAAAAGGACGGCATTTGCTTACTAACAATCGCACCAAAGGAAGATGATACTAACAATTCCAAAAATTCAGTAAATTATAGAAGACATACTGGAATGGATTGTGAGTTATTCCCATTAAAACTTAGACCTGGCATTCGCTAAGCAATTTTATAATGTGATTTTTGGTTTATATTATAAACAAGAGAACATGTTTATATATTAATTTGTTTTAACACCCTGGTTGAAAAATATTTTGAGTAATGTCCCTTTAGGTAAGTATGTGTACATCAAATAGTATTATTCTAATCACATAAATCTGACCATGGTTTTGTAAATCGAAATACAACATGATGATTCCTGTAAATAAAAAGGTTAGGGGCGCCTGGGTGGTTCAGTCAGTTAAGTATCCGACTTCAGCTCAGGTCATGATCTCACGGCTTGTGAGTTCAAGCCCCGCGTCGGGCTCTGTGCTGACAGGTCAGAGCCTGGAGCCCGCTTTGGAATCTGTGTCTCCCTCTCTCTCCTCCCCTCCCCTGCTCACGCCCTGTCTGTCTCTCAAAAATAAATAAGCGTAAAAAAAAATCTGTTTTTAAAGTTTTATTTTTCTTTTTTTCTTGATCTTAGAGTTCTCTTGCACGTTCCTGTGTATTTCTCCATGCAAATATGCAGCAGGTTAATTTGTATTTAAAGTTCTCTTTTTCCCTTTTATGACCATGGTATTCTCTGACTAGCTTAGAAACTTCCAACCTTTTAATGTTATAACAATATTCTCCTCAACAATTTTTTTTGCTGTTTTTTACAGTTTTTATTTAAAGTTCAGTTAGTTAACATGGTGTAATATAGTTTCAGGTGTAGAATGTAGTGATTCATCACTTCCATACGTCACCTGGCGCTCATCACAGGTGCCCTTCTTAATCCTCATCACCTGTTTAATATATCCCCCCCCCCACCCCGGTAACCATCAGTTGTTGATTTTTTCTAGTGAATCTACAATCCTCATGAAATGTATTTTTCCTTTTTTTAACGTGAAGGAATATTTCTCTTGTTTCTCTTTGAGCCGCTACTTTTTAACCACATTCTGTAGTTAATAAATTTGTAGGTCTCACGGAATCCAAGTAAAACCTCCTCCTATGTAATATCTACGTACAGTATTTGGGTCATTTTTCAGAGTTTCATCCTGTTCAACTAACCCATCCATTTTTTCCTTAACACCATATTTATACAATCACTCATAATACACTTCAGTATCCTTTAAAGTAAGCACCGTTGCATTTTTCTTTTAGTTTAAATTATATTATAGCATTCTGATTAGAATTATAATAAATTTCTGTGGGCACTTAAACCATTAAAATCATGACTGATATTTCTGTTAAGGACCTTTAAGTCTATTACATTGAACAAGATTTGGTATCTGTCTTTGTCTTAATATATGGGCTGTACTTTTCTCATTTAATTTGTTCAGGATATTTCACATATATTTTACATTGTCATTAAAATGTGTGTTTCATTTGAAATTCAAAGCAGTTCTTGTAAAGTCTTAAAACTTTTGATTTTTGCTCTTTCGTCAAATCTTCAGCCACATTAAAAGTCACTCGTTCATCATGATGATATTTGTTGGAAAGTCTTTTCTAAATTTATAATCGTAAAATGCAGCTAAATTTACTTTGTTGAACATTAATTCCCTTCCCTAACTGGATGAGATAGAACACCCAAGATCATATTGAAAGTCTCTACTGAGTTTTATTCTTGATTTTGATGAAACTCATATTGGCAATTTATCATTTAGTATTTAGCTGATAGTTTTCATAATATTTTATTATTTTGTCTATATTCTGATGCTATGGGTTTTTAAGTTTGACATACATAACTTGTCTTTTTCACTTTTCGTGATGTAAAAATATAGAATGAGCATTAATAGAATAATATAGCTAATGCTGTTACCCTGAGACATTTAGAAGTCACATGGATGGCCCGTATATATAGAATACTAACCCAAATAACCAACAGATGAGTAAGAATTTGTATACAGTTTAAACCAAAGCTGTTTTTAGTTTATCCCAGGATGATAAATCCTGAACAATTTAAGTTCCATAAAGCTTTCAGCCTTCTCAGATGGTTTATGAGTTGAGGTACAAAAGTAGTGAGCTTGCGAGTTATTTAAAACATTAAAAGCCACAATATGATTTAAAGTAAATAAAGTTTTATAACCTCATCCCACAAAATAACTCTTAGGTTTTGAGTAATTTTAAGCATTCTAGTTTCAGCGACCATCAGAAGACTCTATGATATTAGAAGATATCGGAGAATTATTTGGTTAAGATTCTTAAAAAGTATTTTAAATTTGCTTCTGTTATTATGAGAAGGTATTTTCTATCATATCTTCTTGAAAAGAATTCAAAATTGCTGTCTCAATCTGTGGCAAGGTATTCTCCAAAGTATATAATTTTAAGGAAATTTAATTACAAATCCAACATATTCTTAAAACTTTTAGTTTCAGGGGATCCCGGATGGCTCAGTCGGTTGAGCGTTCAGCTTCGGCTCAGGTCGTGATCTCACAGTTTGTGGGTTCGAGCCCCGCACCGGGCTCTGCGCTGACAGCTTGGAGCCTGGAGCCTGCTTCTGTTTGTGTCTCCCTCTCTCTCTGTTCCTCCTCCCTCTCTCTCCTTCAAAAATAAATAAAATCTTTAAAAAAAATAAAAAAAAACATTTAGTTTCAAACTTATGTACCACGGAAGAATTTTCTCAGAAGAATAGATGTTTAGGAGATTTTCTCCAATAATTAGTTATTATTTGAAACCCAGTGTTCTGTCCTGTTTCAGGAATCTTTTCTTGAAAGCCAATCTTGAATTTTTATCACTATGTCAAAACTGAAAATTCTAAAAGTGGCTACATTTTAAGTCATTCTTCAACACAACAGACATATTAAAGTGTGAGCAATTTCTCTGAAAAGAAAAAACAGACTCATCAAAAAATTTTAATGATCCAACAAGATTGATACTCAGTGAATATAACTGTGGAGAAGGCTGAACAATTTTTGAGCAACGTATAAATATTTATAAATGAATTGTTAAGGGGAACTTTAGGAACAGAATGAATGTATTTCCATTAGCTAAATACTATTTTATTTGTGAATCATAAATATTCAGGATACTGGAACTTTGTGCATGTTCTACCTAATTCCTTGGATGAATGAAACATGACAACTGTAGTTCTGAGATACTGAAAACACCGTGACATCTTTATTTTCCACTAAGGGTGAAGTGTACATCAAAACAGATAATCTTAAGGACGAGAAATAAAACAATTAAGCACGTACGCGATCTTTTCCTCTTCACATATTTGAAAGTTGGAAGAAAGAAAAGCAAAATCATCGTTAGTCCTGTTTTTAAGTTTTCAGTTACCCAAAGAAAACTGCCATCGACTTGAAACCTTAACCTCTGTATCCTGGTGACCGTAGCAAAGTCAGTGAATCACAACTTTTTCCACATTATTTGATCTTTGCTCCTCAAAATCCTAAGTTTGATTATTCTGTGCTATAAACAAAATAGATATAAAATCAGTTCAAAAACAATGAAAACAAAACACTGAAAACAAGTGGAACATTTTTTTTTCTCAGCTAGAACAATTTAAATGCCGCAGTATGTCAACTGAATAATGTAAAAATAATAGCATATCGCTACTCTCATTTGTTACTCTAATTGTTCCAGATTTATGGAGTTCTGCCCTGGGTAGTTTTAATAGCAGTTGTTAACCATTGTCATTTATCAGCCACCTTATTACAGTTCAAAATGGAATTGTAATTGAAACATTTGAACAAGTTAAAACTGACAATAAACTCACAGTCCGATAGAATTTGCTTAATGAACTTGATGTAATAAAATTCTAATGGTCGCCAAGCATTTGTAGAATATATTGCCTCAAAGTTTTTCATTTTTAATTAACACATAACAATTCAGGGGAGTAAGTTCATATGAGAAAGCAAGAGGCAAAGGACAACAAAACATAGCATTGTTCCTAATTCTGTGAAAATAGTACTGACCTAAGACACTCTCTCCGCTCTCTGTACTCTAGAAAATAAAAACAGGCTTCACCGGGCGACTATACTTGATCTGTTATCTTTTAAACATTTACAAAAGTATTATATGAACCATTGTCTTTAAAATTGTTTGAAGCCGGGCACTTGGGTGGCTCAGTCGGTTAAGCGTCCAACTTCGGCCCAGGTCATGATCTCTCTGTTCGTGGGTTCGAGCCCCGCATCGGGCTCTGCGCCGACAGCTCGGAGCCTGGAGCTGCTTTGGATTCTGTGTCTCCCTCTCTCGCTGCCCCTCCCCCGCTTGCATCTGCCTCTCTCAAAAATGAATAAACATTATTTTTTTTTTAAATAAGATTGTTTGAAGCGACGTTTAGTCACCTACATACGTAATTGCAATGTGTTTTCTCCGCAGAGATACAGGCACTTGTCCGATGTCCATGCCCTCGCCAGATAGAACCGCTAATAGTTTGTTCAACAGAAGACTTACCATCTCTGTGTTCACTTGCGGGACCCTCGCTATCTCTGACTCTGCATGTAAATAGATAATGATGTACACAAATACTGTTGTAATACATTTTGTAAACAAGTGTTCTGCATTTGGTGGCAACTTTCGCCTTTAAATATACATCTTGGGAACTTTTATGCCAATGCCATATTTACTTTGAATGTATTATATGTGCCTGTGTGGTATATCTATTTATATAACATATACAGTTTATTCAAACACTCTCCTAAAGATGGACGTGAAGTTTGCTTCCATTTTTTTTGGATGCTGCTGGTTGTCTCGAGGCACGCTTCTTTGAGCACAGGTGTAAGCATGTCTGTAATACAGACTTCTAGAAATAGAAGAGCTGATCCCAATGATATTTATATTTTAATTTTAATGGAGACAGCTATATTCTCTTCAAAACGTTCATAGCAGTTCACAATCCCACAAAAGCATAAGAGTGCTCACTTCACCAATATATTTTAATATTTTACAGTCCCACAGACAGGAAATGATTTTAATGGACGCTTTAATTTGTTTCTGCCTAATTATTAGCGAAGTTAAGCAACGTTTCTAATTTGTTGGTTACTTGTATTTTGTATCTTGTGAAATACTGTCAGAACCTGTAGTTTTCTCTTCTTACTGAAATAAATCGGTGGTCTGTATATTGACATATATTCTGCAAATGTTTTCCTGTGTATGTTATGATTTTTATGTCTTTAAAAGGAAAAGTACTTCAGATCGAGAATTATGGAAATATTATGCTATAATTTTTATTTTCATCCACTTCAGCTTTCGTATTTAGATAGTCAATCTATTTTGAAATTATATTTTTGGTTGCTGGAGATAAAGAGTAACTTATTAGCCACATGTCCCAGTTCAGTTATTGAACAGTTTACCCTCTCGGCAGTAAATTGAAAACATCCCTTTATCACACACTAAATCCCATGCATTCTATAATTGTGTTATACTGACCTATACTGACTTAGATATGTCTGAGCAAAAGATTGTTTTGATTAGTAAAGATTTGTGTTATCTCATAGATAACAACTCTGAACTAATTTTGTTTTACAAAGTTTTGTAGTTATTCATACTCATTCTATCTCCCTCGTGAATCTTACTATAATCTTACATAGTTACTTGCAGAAACTTGTTGGTTTGTTTCTTTTGATTACTTTACATGCAGGTAATTGACCTCTTTACGGTACAAAGGCTTCCCATTCAGAAACATACATGACTCTCCATTTGTTTACACGTCTCTCATGATTTTTGATGGTATTTATATAATTCCTGTGAGTATTAAAAAGCTTTTGTGAAGTATATTGCAAGGTACTTAAGAATCATCTGTGTGTGCTAAAGTAATTCTTTAGGTGTTGATTCTTTTCACTTGGTGATATTTGCACTTCATTTTATGGCATTTGCTTTTGCTCAATAAAAGTGGCAGATTTGGGTTGCTCATCTTTTTATTGGACCGTGTACGTTGTGATGTTCTTCTAAAAGATGCATCCATAATTTATTGACCTGGCATCAGATGTCTCTTCTGCTAGTGAAAATGTTTAGTTGGACTTTGATTCTAAATTTTCCTAACTTATTTATTTTTTTAAAGGCTTCTTTAAAAAAAAAGGTTTATTTATTTATTTTGAGAGAGAGAGCACAAACAGGGGAGGGACAGAGACAGAGGGAGAGAGAGAATCCAAAGCAGGCTCCATGCTGTCAGCACAGAGCCCTATATGGGGCTAATCTCACGAACAATGACATCATGACCTGGGCCAAAATCAAGAGTCAAATGTTTGGGGCACCTGGGTGGCTCGGTTGCTTAAGCGTCTGACTATTGGCTTTGGCTTAGGTCATTGATCTCGGGGTTTTGTGAGTTCGAGCCACGCCTCGGGCACTGCGCTGAGGGTGCAGAACCTGTTTGGGATTCTGGCTCTCCCTCTCCTGCTCACGCTCTCTCTGTCTCTCTGTAAATGAACAAATAAAGTTAATTCTTTTTTTTTAAAGAGTTAGATGCTTAACTGAGTGGGCCACCCAGGTGTCCCCTCCTAAATTATTTCTTAATGGATTGCTTCATTTTATTTTCAACTGTTTTCGGGTCATCTCGGTTTTGAATCACGTGTATATAAAATGCACTTTTCATTTACTTTGGAACTCCTATAAATGTTGCATACAATGTATTTATCTTTTTCAGGAATACGTATACTTTGGGAAAGATGTACTTTACTTCTAATGCTATTTTTTCCCTTTTCGTACTTTACAGGTTCTTTTACGCTTCATATTTTCCTTTGTTTATACTGGACTGCGGCAAATACATCTCTGCATACATTTTTTCATAAATATTGTAGGTGGCTTCTATTTACGTTGCTTCACTTTTTACAGATGGTATAAGAATCCTACTCCTTAGTGCTGAAACCTGAAGATGGATTAAGTACATTTTTACTGCAGGTGAGACAATTAGTAGCAGGAAGACGAACCTGAATTCACGGGATATTCTGAAAACCAATTTCCTCTGCGTTGAAGCTTCTTAAGCAGGGGCAAATATTTCCACGTTTGACTATTTTTATATCTCTTTATTCAAGGTATGGGCTAAGATTTTGTGATTTTATTCCTGCTTCTTTTATTGCAGATTCAGGGAGAGGACCCGTTCTCGGGCTTGGACCCTCTCACTGCGAAGGCACCTCTGGGTCAGGATGAATGTGGGACCACCCCTGGAAATTCCGTAGATGAGAATTTCTCTGCCAGCAAGTTTAATCTTTGGGGGAGTTAGCACATCCCCACAGAGCACATCTGTTGCTGGTTTACCCATTAACATGATCACAAACGTGCCTTCTTTATCCTGAAGCTTTGTTTCCATCTGTCACACCTAAAAATAAGTTGGAATGCTCACCTATTCAGGAAGCTAGTGTCCTTAATTGGAATAAACCCAGGTGACATGACTACATTATGGAGACGCTGAGCCCTAGTATTCATTGGTTTAATATTTGTCGTGTTCAGACTTAATTTTTCATCCTTGATGCAGCAGCTTATGAAGCTTTTGGGTCTGCATAAAAAGGTCTTCAACTGAATTCAGCTTTTATGTTTTAAGATTCACCTTTCCTCTACCCCTGACTTTCCAAATGGTAGTCATTTGAATTTCTGCATGAGTCTCTTCACTTACTTTTACAGCGCACGTAGGTATACACATGTTGTTTCTTGATTAGGTCACTCAATCTGATTCTATTTATAATGTTTTTAGATTCCAGCTATCTGTGTGTGTGAGTGTGTGAGTGTGTGTGTGTGTATGCGTGTGTATTCACATAGAGAGCAAGAATAGACACAGGGAAATTGTATTAAGATGAAGGACAATAAGGTAAACATGAGATTTTAAGTAACTTTTACATGGCACGTGCACAATAAAATAAATAAAAATTAATAAAAAACAGTTTGTAATAACATAAAGATACATAGGCAGAAAGATAGATAAGATATATGATAGATAAATACATGCCAAATAGATAGATAGATAGATAACTGCAAATTGGTATAAGGAATTTTTGTAGGGTGATAGAAATGAAATAAAATTGATTTTTGTGATATTTGCACAGCTCTGTAAATTGACAAAAAGGCTTAGTATATACTTAAAACAGGTGGCTTTTATGATACACACATTAGCCTTCAATAAATCTGTTTTAAAAAGATCACTCAATGGGCATCTGGATGGCTCAGTTGGTTAAACATCTGACTCGATTTCAGCTCAGGCAATGATCTCACAGTTCTTGAGATGCAACCCCACGTCAGGGCTCTGCACTGACAGCACAGAGCCTGCTTGGGATTCACTCTCTCCCTCTCTCTCTGTCCCTTCTCTCTCTCTCCCTCTCTCTCTTTGCCCCTTCCCTGCTCACCCAAATTTTTTTTTATTGTTTTCTGTTTTTTTTTTTAATTTTAATTTTAGAGAGAAAAAGAGAGCATGAGCGGGGGAGAGGAGCAGACAAAGAGAGAGAATCTTAAGCAGGCTCTACACACAGCACAGAGCCTGACATGGGGCTGAATCCCATGACCCTGTGATCATAACCTGAGCCAAAATCAAGCATCAAATACTCAACCAAGTTAGCCACCCTGGCGCCCCCAACATTTCTTATTGATCTAAACTATTTTTAGATAGTCCAAGTATCTAGCCCAACAAGAATTTATTGATGAGCACGCCCAAGGTATTCTTCATGTGTAAGCAATTTGCTTTTTCATCTGGCACTTTCATTTATCTCTTTCCCTCTCTTTGGTGCAATTTTCCACATCTTTTCTCCTAGCATCTTTAATATATTACTCACAACTCTTCTTAACTCTCTGGTTGAGAGTTCCAACATCTGGGTCAGATCTGAGTAAAATCCTCTTGATTATTTTGTCAATTGACAGCACATTTTCTTTTCATTTGCCTCCTTGTGTTTGTGTCTTTCTGAAAATTTTTGGTTGAAACAGAGTGTGTGTGTTTATGTCTGGAAACAAACATGGCTTTTCTCCTATTACACCTTTGAAGGGAGTGTGAATGGGCTTTGGGTCTTGGAAGAAGGACTTTTTCAACAATCTTAACCCTCCTCAAATGGTTGGGTATCTCTAATGGTATATGTTGTTGTTGTTGTTCTTAATGTTTATCTATTTTGGAGAGAGAGAGAGAGCACAAGCCAGAGAGAGGCACAGAGAGAGGGAGACACAGAATCTGAAATAGGCTCCAGGCTCTCAGCTGTCAGCACAGAGCCCGAGGTGGGGCTCAAACCCACGAACTGTGAGATCATGACCTGAGCCGAAGTCGGACGCTCAACCAACTGAGCCAGCCACCCAGGCGCCTCTAATGGTATATGTTTATTACGATGTCAGTGTTCTTTTCATCATCCAAAGGTAGAGGTAGTTCGTTGTTGTATGTTTTACTATTCTCTTCTTTAGTTCTAGGAATGATAAGTTTGTTTCTCTTCCCCTGAAAATTAAGACTTTTGATCCATACACAAGAAGAGTGCGAATCAGATGTATCACTTTTCTCACTAAGACATCTGTTCTTTTCTTCTAGACTTTCAACATTTAGGAAAGCTTTCTCCAGCCTTTCTCCAGTATTTTGTTGTGAGTATGCTGTGAAGGTCCATTCAGAAGAGTCAACGAATAGAAGAAAACACCATTTTCTCCTGCAGCTCCCTGAGGGTCTCTGCTTTCATGCTCACTCACACTCAGCATTTTTTTTTTTTTTTAAGTAGCTGAATTCTACATAGTGCCTGAATAGCAGTCTTCTTCTTGGGTTCATCCCCACGTGAATCAGTGTTGACGCCTCTCCTTAGAGGCACTCATTTTCACTACCTAGATAATTGGTTGCCCTGTTATCTCAGCTTTCTGAGAATACTAACAACAAAACAAATCAAAGATGGTCAGCAGTACAGATGATCTAGCTGAATTTGGAGTCCCTGAAATTAATGGACATGATGTGTCCTATTCTCAGTACTTTTCAGGAATCTGAGTGTAAAAGGAAGAAATTAGACAATAGCATTCCCCAGTAATGTAATTAAAGTCATGCTTTTGCTGGGGTGCTATTTTGGAATGATAGTCGTACAAAGGAAAAGAAAACAAAATTAGGTAAGACCACTATAGTATACCATCCAGGGAAAAAGATGTAAGAGATAAATACAGAAAGCAAACCAGTGGTTGCTAGACAAGAGGTAGGTGGGGATAGCGAACTAGGTGAAAAGGATTAAGAGATACAAACTTCCAACTATAAAACAAATAAGTCATGGAGATGAAGAATACAGCATAAGGAATATAATTAATAATATGATAATAATGTTGCATAGTGATAGGTGCTGACTACATTCGTTATGGTGAGCACTGAGTAAGGTATGGAATTGTCACATCACTAAGTTGTACGCTGGGACTTATGTAACATCCCATGCCAACTATACTGCAATAATACGTTTATTTTTTTGAAGTTTATTTTGAGAGAGAGAGAGAGAGAGAGAGAGAGAGAGACAGAACAAGAAGGAGAGGGGAAGAGAGAAGGAGAGACCATCCCAAGCAGGCTCCGTGCCATCAATGCAGAGCCTGATGCGGGCCTTGAGATCACGATCTGAGCCGAGATCAAGAATCTGACGTCCAACCAACTGAGCCACACAGGTGTCCCTGCAATAATAAATCTTTAAAAGTAAGAGAAGGAAGAAGTTGCTTAGAGATTGGGAAGAAAATAGAACTATCAAGAGATTAGGCAAAAGACAATGTTAAAAGACAAATGAATTTGTACAGAAGACGCAAGAAAATCCAATGGACAGAAATTGTGGACATAGAGAGAAGCATGCCAGCTGAGATACTTTAGATTAAATATCTTCTTGTGTGTGTGATTTTTAGGTCTGGAGTGGCATCTTGGGGATAAGTGGTTAGTTAAAGTCAAGTACAGATAAATGTCTTAGGGATTAAGAAGTTCCAGGCATCTGTAGCATGAATTAGAAGATAGTCTACCTAAACCATGATGTGTCTTAAATATCAACAAAACTCAGAACGAGGGAAGGACAGGCACCAAAATTCTGAAACAATAACCATAGAGTGGCTGTGACGGCAATATCTGACGGCAGAGTCAGATAACACGAAACATGAGGACAGGAGGGTGCTATGAAATTGGGTGTGCTCAGTCAGCAAAATTCCTTTCCTGGCTTTTATGTATGTGATGCATGAGACAGTGACTATTTCTGTCAAGGTGGGATAGGACAAGTGAGGTATGAGGGAAGACTTAGGTTTAGATAGGTTTTCTGCAACCTGGGAAAATTGACCTTTCCCTGCACATATTACTGTGTTACACGAACACGGTAAAGCCCTTTGCATTGTCTGAGAACACAGAGAGATGGGGAAAAATACATAGAAAGAAACTTAAAAAATAACAAACAATGCCAGCAAATTAAATTCTATTTAGTGAAGAATAATGAGGATAAAGAGAGAATTAAAAAAGTGAGGCAGACACAAAATTTCATAAATTAACTGTAATGTGTCACACGTGAGAAAATCATTTCAAAAGATAAGAGAAAACTCATGTGTGTGAAAGAATGCATTTTGCCCGTGTAGTCCAATGGAATAGAACAAAATATACAATTTGAAATTGGGAGGATATATATTTTAATTGATTATAAAGAGCAGTGTTCTAAAAGTAAATGGCACAACAATTAAAAGGAATGTCTTAGAATTTCATCACTGTATTAGTGGAGGTTTGGCAAACCCTTGTTACTGTTAACCTATGGAAAGAAAAGCAAGATTTCGATTTGCTGATGTAATTTTGAAACAAAATACGAAAGTGTTGAAGTCCTTATGACTACATTATCAATGAATAGCCTGCTTGTATATCAATGAATATACCTGAATATATGATGTAAGTGTATTAAAGATAGAGTCTTACCTCCTAAGACAAATCATCCATGAGTAAAACATTTTACCTCTCATTTTGGTATACTGGAAGCACAACAGATTCCCTACTGTGTTTTCTTACTACGAGATTTTAAGATAATCTTTGATCGTTGGAACGTCCATCAAAAAGAAAGCAGACAGTAAGTGCTCTCCACTCCAACTCATTAAGTCATCAGTTCTGACTAATCAGATTTAAAAAAAAAATATTTTGCTGATGAGCGCTGAACATTGTTATATTGACGATGATGGAATATTTATGCAATTACAATTTAATCTAACGTTGTCACTCATAATTTTCTGTAGTATATGCTTCGCTTGAATAATGTAACACTTTGAAAACTAAACTATACGATTCAACTAAATGCTATGATTGAGCATGTTATGTACCCTTGAATCTTCTTGGTCTGTGACCAAGAGATTCCGCTCCTGTGCAACTCAGCATGTTCTCTGTGTTATAAATTCAATATTTTCTCATTAGAATAAAAGTAGTCAATAAAGTTTAGTTTGAACAAATCCCGAAGTTATGCTAGGTAAATTCATTGATAATTTATGTAAGCATGAATATTGTATTCTTGAGTAATATAATCAACATGTCAGATATCCCTTATAAAATGAGTATAGAGGTGCCCGCGTGCCTGTATCAGTTAAGCATCTGACTCTTGATTTTTGCTGAGGTCATCGTATCAAGGATCAAGGTTTCCTGAGATCGAGCCCTTTGTCAGGCTCCGCACTCTCAAAGGATTCTGGGATTACTTGGAACTCGCTCTCTCCCTCTCTCTCTGCTCCTCCCTGCTCACGCTCTCTGCATCTGTCTCTCAAAATAAATAAATAAACTTAAAAAACAAAAAAGTGAAATGGGTATAATGTATATAAAGAACAGAAATCTGACACATTTGGGTTTAACATATATGTTCATTAAATTTTATCAAAAATTTACTAACATCCAAGGTAATTTTTTCCAAAATTAAGAACACATTCAATCTTGGCTAATTAAGGGTAGAATGATAAATAGTGCATACGCCAAATTTAGATCTTTGTTATGTCAATACATAATTGGAAGTTTTTAATGGTTTCTTGTACTAAAAGAGGAGTATCTAAAACGAATACAATCACATATTATAGTTGAACATATAAATATCAGTAAAACAATTTCATTCTAAACAATTCGCTGCATCCAGCTCCTTTAAGATTTTTTGGTGGGGCTGGTAGATTGTTCTTATATTTTAAATTTTTGTGTATGAAAACAACATGAAATTTACTATAAGGTTACTGAGATGATTCACAGAATCCAAGTAAGAGCTGAAACACCTGAATAAGGCCATGGTGCCTTATTTTACGAGCAGAATGCTGTCCCTCCCCTACCGGTCAGCTGTCTGGTGTCAAAAGGACTCATCTCCCAACTCACAATTCTGTGTGAATCAGCTTGGGACAATAAGCCAAAATTGAGTCGACCGCTCAAGGTCCCACCCCGTGTGGAAAGACAGCAGCTGCAAGATTCAAGGAACTAAGAAACTTGGGGGGCATCTGGGTGGCTCAGGTGGTTAAGCATCGGACTTTGGCTCAGATAGGAATTTGGCCCGTATCATGATCTCACAGTTCGTGAGTTCGAGCCCCACGACTGGCTCTGTACTGACAGCTCAGAGTCTGGAGTCTGCTTCGGATTCGGTGTGTCCCTCTCTCTCCACCCCTCCCCAGCTCTCTCTCTCTCTCTCTCTCAAAAAAAATAAATAAGTCAAAAAAATTGGCAGATGCTCCAATATATACTGAGATGGGGCATTCAGTTTCTTAATGTAAACTGTAATATAGACAGAAAAGTGTGCACACATGGTAAGTAATGTGTGTGTAAACTTATACATAATATTAATTATGATTAAAGTGAATCTTCATGATCCACCACGAAGGTAATCAGTATGAACGTGTAGACTCTTCTTCTACTATAATAAGAGTGTTAAAGAGAAACCAGAAAAGAGGCCACGGGTTAAAAATTCCTCTAGGCTAAACCCCCATCCCCATGTAACTGAAACTTGCACTGTCCTGACTCCCCCGAAATGCGGACTCTGATCTGAAACAGAACTTTCTCTTTCTTCGACTCAGCATGACGTCACGGTCCCCAAGCCCAACAGCTACAGCCCGGTAAGCCTGCTGCTCAGCGAGGGAGGGGAGCTTCCCGTAAGTGTCACACAACAAGGGGGGCCTCACTCATGCTTTGTACCCTGACCTGTGACTGCTGACAGCTCAGCTTTGTAACCACTTTCGGTTTTGAAAATTTCCTGTTGGTGAACACTGTTTGTTTCCCTCCCTATAAAATATTCATAGCAAGCAAAGCTGTCTGCAGTTTCGTGTGACAGAGGCGACCCTATCTGAAACTGTCTCTATGAATAGTTGCTTGTATTTTTCAACATTTGTCTCACCAACTTCTTACATAACACTATACATGTATGCAGTGTTCTGTGTTTAGTTCTTTTCTCATAATTATGTTTGTTAGGTTTCTAAGTATTGCTGTCACTCTTATAGTTCTTTTTCAACCTGGCTTTCCCAGTTTGCACTCCCACCAGAGATATTGTTGCTATATTACTGACCAACACTTGAGATTACCATTTTTTTAAGGTTTATTGACTTTGGAGAGAGGCAGGGAAGAGGGGGACAGGCTCAGAGAGGGGGACCAGGAGCCAGAGGGAGCTCCGCCCAGACAGCAGATGGCCAGATGCGGGGCTCGAACTCATGAACTATGAGATCATGACCTGAGCCAAAGTTGGATGCTCAACCGATTGAGCCACCTGGGAGCCCCAGGCTTTTCTATTTTCACTTATTTGCCCTTCCATTCAGAGAAGAGTTACATACTGAACCCAAGGTTAAATGGGGATTAAGTGTTGTCCTCAGGGTTTCATTTCTTAGCTCGGTTGTTTCTTCATAGTTTGGCACTCTTCACTGTTTTCAAGGACATGATATTTTGAAACACCCTTATCGGGTTTTCTGAACTGTATTCATTTGAAGGTTTATCCAAATCACCTCGTTGCCCTTGTTAGAAATAGAAGGCTGGGCTTTTATTTTTCACAGATAATTTTTTTTTATTTATTTACCACTGGGGGTAGTATAATTGTCAACTCATAAAAGTGATCGTACACTTTCCTATAATCTTCTATTTCCCATGTCTGGCAAGTGTTTTTTGTTTTTGTTTTTTTAATTCTTCCTACGTTGCTTTTCGTAACAGATTTGTTGAGATACAATTCACTTACCACAAAATCCATCCATTTAAGGTATGTAATTCAACGGTCTCAATCCATTCCTTGCATTTTGTAACCATCGCCACTATTTTATTTGGGAATATTTTCACCAAGCCCTCGCCCTAACAATATCTAAAAGTCAATGCCCACCAGCAGTCACACCTCCTTCTCCTCTGTTCCCAGCCCCTGGAGACCTCTAATGTATTTGCTGTCTGTACAGATTTACCTCTACTGGATATTTAATGCACATGGAATCATATAGCCCGTGGTCTCTTGGGACGAGCTTCTTCCACTTAGCAAAATGTTTTCAAGATTTATCCATGTTGTAGCCTGCGTCAACACCCCTTCCTTCATACAGCTGAGAAACACTCTGCGGTGTGGGTGGAACAGGTCGTAATTTTCCATCCATCAGCTGACGGGCATTGGAATCCCCCCGCTTTTTGGCTGCCGCGAATCATGGTGCTATGAACATTCCCGTACAAATCTCTTAAGGCAGGCTGACATCGGCTGGTAGGCTCTGCTCCAGACGCTGGCAATTTACTAGGAGATCCTTTTCTTTGCAGTGTGAACCAAATATACCGTTTTCTACTGGTACGTTTTCAAACCCATCATTTTCCTGGCAATCGATGTGGACTTCAGGTACTGTGTCATAGCGTGCCGTTAGGAAGAGCTGCCCTGTCACTTCTCAGGGCTGCCGGGACCTCAGCCTGTGTCTCTTTCACCTTCCTGGGCTCCCAACACACACTCCCGCTCTTGCACGCACGCCTTGCACTGGTGCCACGTGGGAGGTGCTCTCTGTAATTCAGGTGCGTTGTGGAGGTTGCTCGCTCATTGCTTAGCTCTCCAGGGTGAGTGAATGCACTTATCTCCCCGGAGGAAACCCCGTCATTTGTGAGGATTCCCCTGGGGGGTTGGGAGTTTTCCCTGATGGATTTGGTGTTTCTCTGAGTGACAGCAGCTCCAGGGCTTTATATCAGAAGCCCAATCATCAAAGGAAGGAAGGAACGAAGGAAGGAAGGAGCCTCCTTCCTCCAGGAGGAAGGCTCCTCCCTGTGAACTCTTTGGGCCACGTTCTTCTATAGTCTCCCAGGTCTCTCTCTTTCCCCAAAGGTGTCAAATCCTCATGTTTAACTGGCTTCCTTCTATTGCAAGTAGACAACCTGTTTCGGAATAGTGATAACTAGATTCTTCCAGGGAAAACCCCAAACCAAAACAAGCAACGGCAACACCAAAACCCGCACAGGCCCGTGTCTAACCGTGAAACCGTTTTTTGTCTGTTGTTTGGAAAGAGTTACACGACCGACCGAAGTAGCTTGTTCTGAAGAACTCGGATCATTACCTTAATATTGGAACACAGGGTCCTTTTAAAAATCAGTCAGATCAAAAAATATGTCGTCATACACCAAAAACTCAGGAAATAGTCACACACAGACACTGTTTCCAATTCTCCCCATTCTGTGATCCGACCCCAGCACACCTCACTCTCCGTTCTCTTTCTGCCCCGTAGAAAACCCCAACTACTTTTAGCCTTTGATCGCACCATCATCTCTCTGTGCTTAGTCCTGGCATACGGCCTCTTTCCTTGCCTTGGATTGACCCTTCGTGATTCTGTTAATTTGCCTACCCTCTAATTATTGCTCAGGGAAGAGCTACTCTGCCACGTTTTTCTGGGAGCCGTCCCCGACCCCCAATGCCACACGAATGCCACAGATGACCCAGTCCCAGGAGGCCCGCTTTGGCTAATGCAGTTGCAAATGCTGGCTGATCGCTCCTCCACTGTCATCAGGCTCCCTGAGGATGGGGGGAACCCATCCTTGCCTTCAAGCGCGTCTCTGCACCTACACCGTTGCAAGGTTTGTGACATGTGAACCATGGCATTTAGGCTGGTTTATAGCTCCTTTTCGTTTCATTTATGCTGAGTAGTTTTCCATAGTGCTATCTTTTTTCCTAAGCCATCTGCATGATCCAAAAGGGATTGCCTCTCCCTCTCCGAAAGGGATTGCCTGGCAATCTTAGTGACAGAAGATAGGCCTTGTCAGTATATGGGATGAAAGGTGATTCGATGCTGTTACCAGAAGAAATCTTTCTACCAATATCCAAGACTTGAACATTTTTGCAATCTTTATCTGAGCGCCCCAGTAAGTGCACAACAGGTTTTCACTTTTTCTCTTTGTATGAGCTGCACGTTGAGGAAGTTGGGTTTCGTACTCCTTCATTTATCTGTGTCAGATGGGCACCCAAGTTGAAATAAGATGGAAAAAGCCATTTCCTAGCATGCTGTTGGATATATTAGTTTTTAGGGAAGTGGAATTTTTATTATATTAATTCAACCCATTCTAGAATATGAAAGGCATGCCTATTGGTTCAGACCTTGTTTCATCCCTTCATTAAAAGTTTATACTTTTTTGGGTAGCATGGTTTTAATATAAATTTCATTTTAATCCTAAAAATCATGATATTATATGCATACTACCTCTCTGTTTCTACATATATATGTAAAAATATATACACATATACAGCCACACACATATATATGCAAAACAAATTCTCAAACAAAAAAAGAATGATATTTACATAAATAGGGTGGAATATATATATATATCATACAAGTCATATATTAAATGTCATAAGTATTTTTGTGGTGAGATTTTAAAATCATTACTGATTAAAAATATGTCATAATAACTTGTAGGAAAATGACCTCCAGCGTGTACTTTAAGAGCATCTTAGTTATTTTTTATTAGCTTTTTTCCAGCTTTATTGAGATTTAACTGGCAGATAACATTTACAAATTAAAGTGAAGAGCTATACCACTACAGGTTTCTTTCACTAATTTCTGCTTGTATTTTATATTTTCCTTTTGTTTTGTACCAAATTTGCCATTGTACTTTAACTTCCAGAAAAAATTTTTAGACCACAGATATTCATAATATTCTTTCTGATACATGCTATATCAGTGTTTGTATATACACTATTCTTATTAAATCACTTTCAGTATATATTCTAATTTCAAATACACTCTCTTCTTGGCCCATGGGTTGCTTAATTTCCCACATAAGGGGTTTACATCCTTTTTTGCTGGTGTTTTCAATTGATGTATAGCTTAATTAAGTGGCAAGTAAATAAATTACTCTGTATACTTCACTGACTTCTGTGTAAAATCAACTTTTATGAACTTTCCATCTGAACTTGCAAAATATTGTGTGTTATCTAGTTCTTGAGTTCAGTGTGCTATAAACACCAAACCATTCATGTTTAATTGTGTTGTCCAAATTTCTAGCAAGTTTTACTGCTTTACTGAATATTATTGGTATTGTTTTGTCCACTAATAGAGATCATATCTTAAAATCTCCCATTATGATTGTGGATTTTTTATTCTTTTTGTTAATGTTTTTATTCATTTATTTTTGAGAGAGACAGAGAGAGAGAGAGAGAGAGAAAGAGAGAGAGAACAAGCAGGGGAGGGACAGAGAGAGAGGGAAACACAGAATCCAAAGCAGGCTCCAGGCTCCGAGCTGTCAGCACAGAGCCCAACACAGGTCTTGAACCCACGAACTGTGAGACCATGATCTGAGCCATGATCTGAGCCAAAGTCAGATGCTCAACAGAGTCAGCCACCCAGGTGGCCCTGTGGATATCTTATTTTTACATTTAGTCCCTTACTTTTAGCTATATAACTTTTGAGGTCATATTATTAAAAGCATCCACATTAAGAATTCTTATATCTTCCCATTGAATTGACCATTTTATCGTAAAAAACTTCCTCTATATCTCTAGTAATATTCATAGTCTAATGTAGTTAATGTTTATAAAGCTATACAAACTTCCTTTTAATTGGTGTTTTTTATCTTTTTACTTTGAACATTTTGACCACACTGTTGACTTTTTTCTAAGTATACAGTAGAATTTTGACAGTCAGCCAACTTTCGTCTTTTAATTGAAACACTGGGTCATTTGCTTATTATCCCTGATCTATCTATCTGTCTTCACAATTTCATATTACTTTTCTTACTTTTCAGCATTATGTTTTATCCATTTTCAGACCTATTTCCTTATTAAGCATACATTATTTTATTTTCTTTAGTGAGAAACCCTGGGATTACAACTGTACCATCAATGAATTTGTATGTTATGCTTCCAGTGAATTTATGGATCTGTTCTTCTAAAAACACATTTTTACCAGCGCACTTTGCCCTGACTTACTTGTTATTGTGGTTACCTATTTTAATTTTATGTATGTTAAAAAACCTCACAAGGTATTATCATTACTATTTTTTTCTTTTTCTTTTCGTTTATTCATTCTGACATAGAGAGAAAGCATGCACATGTGAGAGAGCAGGGGAGGGACAGAGAGAGAGAGGGAGAGAGAGAATCCCAAGCAAGCTCTACACTGTCAGCACAGCGCCCAAGATGGGGCTCGATTCCATGAACCACGAGATCATGACCTGAGCCGAAATCAAGGGTTGCGTGCTTAACTGACTGAGCCACCCAGACGCCCCATTATTACTCTCTTATTAAGGCAATACTAATTCGAGTAACACAGATTGTTTTTTACTCTTTTTTAATGTCTCTTTATTCCTTCCTGCATTTTTTTTAAATGTTTATTTATTTTGAGACAGAGAGCGAGCAAGTGGGGCAGGGGCGGAGAGAGAGGGAGACACAGGATACGAAGCAGCCTCCAGGCTGCGAGCCAGCAGCACAGAGCTCAATGTGGGGCTTGAACCCACAAATCGTGAGATCATGACCTGAGCTGAAGTCAGGTGCTTAACCCACTGAGCCCCCCGGGCGCCCCACCTTCCTGCATTTCTGAGCCAGCACTTAGAATAATTTTCCTTCTTTACCAGTAATACCCTTTAGTGTTTGTTTTGTTTTGTTTTCTTTCTTTCTTTATTGCAGTTTCGCTAGTGACACATTCTCTCAGGTCCTTTCTTCTGCAAATGTATTTATTTCACTGAGAGGTATGAGATTTTTTTTAAAATTTTTTTAACATTTATTTATTTTTGAGACAGACAGAGCATGAGTGGAGGAGGGACAGAGAGAAGGAGACACAGAATCCAAAGCAGGCTCCAGGCTCTGAGCTCTCGGCACAGAGCCCGACGTGGGGCTCGAACTCAGAACTGCCAGATCATGACCTGAGCCGAAGTCAGACCCTCAACTGACTGAGCCACCCAGGCGCCCCAAGAGGTATGTGACTTTTTTTATTATTTATTTATTTATTTGTCCAACACAGATCTTGGGTAGGCTGGAGTCCCAGAAAGGAATTTACTTCTGCAAAATTTCCATGGAAACTGGCTGAGGCCCAGCGTGAGGGCTTCAATCTTTGTCCAGCTCAGTCTTAGACCCAAGCTACTCCAACACGCTGGGTGGTGGGGCGAGGGGGGTGGCTTTAGTAACCATGAATGCTGATGTGAATCCTAGCACTGTTAGGTCACATAGCTGCATCCGCAAACCTTGGCAATGAAAGCTTCTGATGATAGCTGAGGAGGGATTTGTGGTTAGCCCTCCACCTGAAAGCCTAGCTGCTAGGAAGGAGCGACGTTCTGCCCTAACACACTGCTGTGGAATTCTGACAGGGAAGGGGCGATGCTTTCCTCCCAGGCAGCACGAAGGCTCAAGCCAAGAGGTGAAATGGGCTTCCTAGATGCTGACATCTGCTCTGTTAGATGCTCTGCGGTTCCCAGGTGTGATAAGGCTACTTAGGAATGCACGTGGGCGATTGGGTCCTTCTCGGCACTGTCTCCTGGTGAGCCCTCTCTAGAGTTCTCTTCCATCCTAGAGGTGTCGCTTCCATACTTGTCCTTGTTTTCATGACATTCAATTTCCCTGCTGAGAAATGTTTCCTTCTGGCTACAGAATTCTGAGCCCAGAGCAAGTTTCTTTCGGTAGTTTAAAAGCCTCATTCCAGGGGCGCCTGGGTGGCTCAGTTGGTTAACCGTCTAACTGCAGCTCAGGTCATGATCTCACAGTCTGAGTTCGAGCCCCGTGTCGGGCTTGGGGCTGACCGCTCAGAACCTGGAGCCTGCTTCGGATTCTGGGTCTCCCTCTCTCTGCCCCTCCCCTGCTCATGCTCTGTCTCTCTCTGTCTCAAAAATAAATAAAACATTAAAAACATTTGGGAAAAAAAGTGTCATTCTATTATTTCTTGACATCCATTGATGCTCTTGAGATATGTGCCAAAACAAAATGTTGTTGCTCTATTTAAATGAAGTTCTTTTTACCCTCTGCCTGCATTAATGATTTTCTTTTTGTTACTTTCTTTTAAGCAGTTTTCCTGGCATCTACTTAATTGAAATTTTGTTTGCATTTTTTTTCCCTTCTCAGTTTACAGATTTTGTTTTAAATCTATTTATTTAATAACTTTTGGAGAATTCTCAACCATTTATTCTTCACATTACACTGACTTGCCTCTGTTTTAGTTTATTTCATGTAATCTCTTAACTCGAGGGTTTAACCATTTGGGCCCCTAAATAAAGGTTTGGGTTGTTGGAGTTACCCGGATTGTGGTTAGGTTGTGGCCAGTTACCATGACCTTGGTGGCCCTGACATCCTATTCTCTCTGTCACGTCCCAAAATGTTTCCTTCACTTCCCACCTTCTCAGCTTCCTTTTCCTTTATTTGAACGTGGACCCAAAAGCTAGCTTCTTCTTGAGCTTCCTTTTTTTTTTTTTTTTTTTTTTCAGGTCATGTGCCATTTTATTTTATTTATTTATTATTATTATTTTTTTTCCTAACGTTTATTTATTTTTGGGACAGAGAGAGACAGAGCATGAACGGAGGAGGGGCAGAGAGAGAGGGAGACACAGAATCGGAAACAGGCTCCAGGCTCCGAGCCATCAGCCCAGAGCCCGACGCGGGGCTCGAACTCCTGGACCGCGAGATCGTGACCTGGCTGAAGTCGGACGCTTAACCGACTGCGCCACCCAGGCGCCCCAGGTCATGTGCCATTTTAATACCACTATTCTAATTTAATACAGCCATACTAATTTAATATCACCAAAGTAAATTTTTTCAGCCTTTTCGTTGTTTTTAATCAGGTGACTTACTTCAAATTAATTAGTATCTCAGTATGAGCAGTAAATGCCCTTTTGGCTGTAAGAATCC
The DNA here is from genome assembly GCF_014898765.1 of Herpailurus yagouaroundi. NCBI lineage: Eukaryota > Metazoa > Chordata > Mammalia > Carnivora > Felidae > Herpailurus > Herpailurus yagouaroundi. The sequence goes on along the minus strand of NW_024412397.1, from coordinate 10,018,605 downwards.
AGAGTCTATACTTACATTGCCCAGTTCCACCACAATTCATTTAAATTGAATAAACAAGATACTTTATTTTTTATCACAAACACAGTGTTTTTCTTCTCCTCTGAAGCATGATAACTAGTATATATGTTATATTGCATGATAGAAGTACTTTACTCACAGTGGACTATGATAGTTATTAATCTAGCTTTGTTCCTTGAATGTTATACACAAGACCAGTGTAACATACAACATGACGGCCATAGCTAAGTTTGCTCTGTGACATATATGAAAGTGGTCTGAGAGTAAATCTTAAGACTTCTCAGTGTGAGAAGTTTTCTTCCCTTTTTTTTTCTTTTCCTCTTCCTCCTTCTTTTTTTTTTTTGTGTGTGTGTATCTATACGAGAAAATGAATGTTAGCTGAACCTATTGTAATCATTTCACAACGTATGTAAATCAAACCATCATGCTGCACGTCTCAACTTTACAGTGGCGTATGTCAATGATTTTCTAATAAAAGTGCAAAAAAACCCCTAGAGTGTGTATTTCCCCTGTTTTTAATTTTGTGTTTTATTTTTTTCTTAGATATTGAAAATTTTATAAGAATAAGTGAGACCATAACATTTCTCATTAGTCTCTCCCTGAATACAATGTACAGATCGAGGTATTTTTTCAGCGAAGGAAAATATTCTATGACTTATTTACTTTGTTTAATTATTAACAGTCTCCAATCTGTTCTTTTTTCTCCCCCCTGAAATTCCGATTATTTTCATGTTAAGTCTTCTAGACATATTTGAAGGCAAGTCCCTTATCTTTTCCCTGATGGTTTCCTTCTGACAAATTTCTTCCATTTTTTTCTTCCAAGTCACTTAATCCAGTCTCCTCTTTGAACTTATGTCCCGAGTACTTAGTAAATTATTTATTTAGAAAACCATGTTTCATTTTGGTTCAGAAAACAATTTTGTGCTAATCTCAAATCTCCTTAATTTTGGTTAAATTTTTATTCAATGATCTCCTTTGAGATTATTTTTAACTGATCCATGATTTTCCTTTCTTTGGGTGCTGACCACTTATATTTTTCTTCTTTTTTTTTTCATTGGTTTATAGGTCCATTTCTTAAAAAAACACTTTTTAATGTTTATTTCTGAGAGACAGAGCATGAGCAGAGGAGGGGCAGAGAGAGAGGGAGACACAGAATCTGAAGCAGGCTCCAGGCTCCGAGCTGTAAGCATAGAGCCTGACGCAGGGCTCAAACCCACAAACCATGAGATCATGACCTGAGCCGAGGTCAGATGTGTAACTGACTGAGCCCCCCAGGCACCCCTCTTTTGTTTTTTTATGAGGTTCTGTGGTGTGTGTGTAAGTCTGTGTGTAATAGAAGTCATGCATATGATGGGTGATGAAGATGGTAATTAAGACAGTGAAGTATTGACAGTAAATCAATACACAAATAAATCAATGGAACAGAATAGAGAACTTTGAAATAGACCCCCTTATACACTGTTAACTGATCTTTCAAGAAGAGGCACAGAGAACCCAAGAGAGCGAAAGTAGCCTTTCAACAAGTGGGGCTGGAACAACTGCATTTCCACATGAAAAAACAAAAATCTAAACATGAATTTCATGGCCTCCACGGAAATTAGCTCAACATGGATTACAAACCTAAACGTAAACTGCAAAACTATAAAGCTCCCAGAAGATAAAAGAGGAGAAAATCTGGATGACCTTGGATTTGCTGATGACTTTTTACATACAGCACCTAAAGCCTGATCCAGGAAAGAAAAACATTCATAAACTGGACTTCATAAAAACTAAACATTTCTGCTTTATGAAAGACACTCCCAAGAGAATACGAAAACAACCATAGACTAGCATCAAATATTTGCAAAAATGATATCTGATAAAAGACTGTTATCCAAAATAAGCAAAGGACTCTTAGACTTCAACAATAAGAAAACAAACAAGCCAATTTAAAAAATAGGCCAATGATCTTAACACTTCACCAGTAAAGATAAACCAATGACATGGAGACATCTGAGAAGACACTCATATTTCATGTCATCAGGAAATGCAAATTAAAAAAAAAAACAATGAGAATCTACTGGACATTTATTAAAATGGCTAAAATCCAAAAGACTGACAACACCAAATGCTGGTGAGGATGGGAGTAACAGAAACTCCCATTCACTGCTGCTGGGAATGATAGCAAGACACTTCAGAAGACATTGTGGCCGTTTCTCACAAAATTAAATACTTTTACCTCATGACCCTGCAGTCACATTCCTTGGTATTTATCCAAATGAGTTGGAAACATGTTCACACAAGAATCTGCACATGGATGTTTATTATGATTGTCAAAACTGGAAAGCAACCAAGAGATTTTCCAGCAGGTGAGTGGATAAATAAACTGTGTTCCAGCCAGACAATGAAATACTATTCAGTGACAAAAAGAAATGAGTGGGCGCTTGGGTAGCTCAGTCGGTTAAGCATCTGACTCTTGTTTTCGGCTCAGGTCATGATCTCACAGTTCATGGGTTTGAACCCTGCGTTGGTCTCCATGCTGAGAGCATGGGGCCTGCGTGGGATTCTCTCTCTCCACCTCTCTCTCAAAATAAATAAATAAAATTAAAAAAAAGAAATGAGCTATCTAGCATAAAGAGGCACAGAAGAATCTTCAATGAATATCAGTAAGTGAAAGAGGCCAATCTGCTACATACTATATGATTCCAAATCTGTAATATTTGGAAAGAAATTGTAGAGAAAGTTAAAATGATCAGTGGTCGCCATGGTTAGGGGAGAGGATGGGCCGAATAAATAGGTGAAGTAGAGAGGATTTTTAGGGCAGTGAAAATACTCTGTATAATACTTAACAATACATATACATTATTATACATCTGTCCAAACCCATAAAATGCACAACACCAAGAGTGTACTCAGAAGTAAACTATGGACTTTGATGTTAATGATTTGCTGGCTTAAGTTCATCTATTATAATAAATTCATGTATTATGATAAATGCATTTATTATAATAAATTATAATAAACGTATCATAAATGTACTCTGTGGGGGACGTCAGTGGTGGGGAAGGCTATGCATATGTGAGATCAGGAAGGTTATGAAAAAATGCCTGTATCTTCTTCTCAACTTTGCTGTGAAACAAAAGCTGCCCTAAAGAATACATTCTTAAAAACATAGACATTAAAATGATGTACAATTATTATAATGAAAGGGCTCCTAGATCAATTACCAAAATTAAGAAATCATACATAAAGCCCCAGAAACCCCCAAGATACCTTGTCAGGTGGTCTGTCCATGACCGCTATCCAGAAATACGTGGTAATCATTCTTTGTTGTTTTGTTTTGTTTTGTTTTGTTTTCCCTCCAGAATTTAAACACATTGTTCCCTAATTTCACAGTTTGAATCTGTCCAGGTGAGAATTTCTTTTATTTATCCTCTTTGCGATTCACTGCTACTTTGGAATGCATGGATTGGCAGCTTTTATCAAGTCTGGCAAGTCCTCAGCCCTCCTCCCTCAAATTTTGCCTCTGCAGTTTCCCTTTCTCTACTGTACTGATCACATGATATTAGACCTCCTCATTGAGTTGTTTCAGCTGCCACACTCACTTTGACATTTTCTATCACTGTGGTTCTAGCTCAAGCCATCTGAAACATTCCTTCTCGCTTCTTTCAATGGTTAACTAATTAACGCTTTAGCTGTCTTAGTTACTGAAAGCCCTAAATTCCACTAATTGAATTCTTGAGTCTATTCGTTTTAATTGTAGTTGTAAAAAGGTTTTTAGCTTTCCCCAAATCGACTGATGCCAGCTCGTCTAAATTTCTGCTAAGATTTTAAGTTTTACTGTCTGACCTGAAACATAGCTGATTGCAACAGGTGTCAGATAATTCCAACATCAACGCAAAATGGGCGTGGTCCCTGATGTGCATTTTTACTCCTTTCTCCACATGAATGAAGCTGGCTACACACTAGCTCAGTCTCATAGTTTTTCTTCTTCTTCTTCTTCTTCTTCTTCTTCTTCTTCTTCTTCTTCCTCTGCTTCTGCTTCTGCTTCTGCTTCATCTTCAGTAAGTGTTCTCAGGGTAACTTGGGTTTAATTCCAGGTTTCCAATTTTGGGGTCCTTGCCTTCTCTTAGATTTTGTCCTGATAATTGTTTTCTTTTTTTCTTTAATTTGTTTAATGTTTATTCATTTTTGAGGGAGAGAGAGAGAGAGAGAGAGAGAGAGTGCAAGCTGGGGAGGGGCAGAGAGAGACGAAGAATTGGAAGCAGGCTCCAGGCTCTGAGCTGTCAACACAGAGCCAGACACGAACCGTGGGATCATGACCTGAGCCGAAGTCAGACGCTTACCGACTGAGCCACCCAGGCGTCCCCTGGTAATTGTTTTCTATTTTATTAGTTCTAAAGACATTTTATCTTGCTCAGTAGTAGGATTGATACTCGTCGCCAGACCATATTACTGGAAGTAAATTGTCGCCCTCCTTTATGTGCTTCTTTTCCCTAACTCTGTTTTATTAGGCTATATCTCTAGACGTAATTATAGTAGATTAATTGTAAAGCCACTACTTTGATGCATTGATATTTTGATCACATATAGACTGTAAAACAGATATTAAATATACACCAGTGCAAAGAATCTTAATTCTATTAAACTATGCTAAAACATGAATGGTAGCCTGAAATGTTAAATCTTCAGGTGGTTATAATATTATTGAATTTGGAATTGATGTAGAAGAGAGAAGCAGCATAATAAAACGTATTAGGACATCCAGGTGTTGAAAATGTCTATCACATAATCAAGATTTCAATTGGGTCATTTTTTCTAATGTTACCAAGATTACAAAATTAAATGGCCTAATAAGAGTATGGTGTAACTGAGTTTCATTTCCTTTATGTTTCCAAATAATAATGATTGACACAACTGAGTATAAGAATAGCAGTTATATATAGAATAAAACCTCACTTCAAGAAGTCAATATTAAAATATTTCTATATTCCAAATTGGGATTTTTCAATGAGTTTTATTAATTTCTTCAGGTGAAACTTAAAGTAGACCATAATAAGTTCCTTTAATTTTAATTATGGCACATGGAATAGATTTTTCCAGGGATTGTTCAAATGCTCATGGATGAAAACATGACCACTAAAGTTTATCTTCTTTCTTAAGTCGTTGTGAATAGAATGCATATGTCAATTTCATATACAATCTCACATTTAAAGGTAATTCCAACAAAAACTGCAATTTGAAAAAAAAAAAAGTCAAAGAAATGTTTGATCTTCAGAAAACTGCCAAGCCCGAATCTACGTCATTATAATGTATAGTCAGCAATCTTTTCACAATATATATAAGCACTTAAAATCTAGACAGGTCATTGACCTGATAAACTCTATAGATTTCAACTAAATTATTTGTTAGCAAATGGAAGTTTGTTCTTCAGGAAGATAAACTTGTATAGAATTAGTTTGTGAATACATTTTTCTTTTTTTATTTCTAATAGTTGAATAGCAGTTGCACTTTATTTCAAAAGTAGAAACTTTACTTAGGAAACCAATGACACCTGTTTCTAGTAAAGATAATATACAACAATATCTTTCAGGTTCTAGGAATAGTGGAATCAGAAAAGTTGGAGAAATTTTGAGAAATAATTTGTGTTTTATAATCATACTTTTATAATATATTTTTAATTTCTCATTCATTTTGAGAGAGAGGCGGAGGGGAGGGTCAGAGAGAGAGAATCCCAAGCAGGCTTTGCACCATCAGTGCAGAGCCCAATGTGGGGCTCCAACTCATGAACCCTGAGATCATGACCCTGAGATCATGAGCCGAAGTTGGATGCTTAACCAACTGAGCCTCAGTCGCCCCATAATTTTATCATATTTGCAGTTTATATAGTGCTGGTCACACCAACACTATTTGCAAGCATGGGAAAATGGAGGGCATGTTGCTAAACACTTAACTTCAGAAAAGCAGCAGGTTGGAAAGACATGGATGCCAATTAATACCTCCAGCGTTCAATAATTTCTGTCATTTTTTTCCCTTTGATCTCAGCCCTAAATCCAAATCTGACTCAAAACTTATGTGGCGCGCCTGATCAACGTGGAGTTTCTCCAAAGTTTTGTTGCAAGTCCAGTGAATTCTTTTGACTGCAGGGATTCTTAACCTGACAGACATGAGGGGATGGGGTACATACAGCTGGGTATTGCACAAAGGGAAGTTAAACAATAATGGCAAGCACATACAAGGTATGCCCAGTGTATCAGGCACAATTGTAAGTCTACACATATGAACACATGTCAGAATCATTACTCTATACATTCTGATAGTATCAAAGGGTCGGTAACCTATTTGCCATCATCTAGATAAGAAATTGCTTCCTTATTCATAAATACAAGAAACCTTCCATGACTATAAAATCATGAGCATTACTAAGCATTCATTATTTGCAAAAATTGCATATATGTTTTTTTTAAGTTTATTTATTCTGAAAGAGAGAAGGAGAGAGAGATCAGGATAGAGGCAGAGAGAGAGGGAGAGAAAAGCCCAAGTAGGCTCGAAGCCGTCAGCGCACAGCCCAACGCGGGGCTTGATCTCATGAAGTGATGTAATGACCTGAGCTGAAAGCAGGTCAGTTGCTTAACGGACTGAGACACTCAGGTGCCCCGCATATATAAATTTAAATATACAAAATAATCTCTCTGGAAGAACTTTGATTCTAGTTGTAAAGAGTTAAGAAAAAAAAATCTTTATTAGAATACAGTATAATTCCATGAATACAAAATCCCAGGCTATTGTTTGAGGTGATATTTTGGATAGTCCAAGGCTCAAACATCCATACGTCCTTTTCCCTGGAGAGTCATCAGTCCATTCAATGGCACGATTACTCTGGAAACACATGCATAATTCAAAATAATACAATTCAGCTTAAAACGTTGAGTATCTAATATTTAAGATGAACTATGTGCACTGAGTAGATCCATCATGTGCCTTATGATCTGGATTTAAAGATAAATTAATATGGAAAAATAATAGAGAACAATATAATTAACACCTGGGAGCAAGAAGAGATTGCTGGGCTTTGGAGCAGGACAATGAGAATGACTGTGGGGAAAATGAACACCACTCAAAAAATGGAGAAAATATCTGGGGCTCCTGGGTGGCTCGGTCGGTTGAGCTTCGGACTTGGGCTCGGGTCATGATCTCGTGGTTGACGAATTTGAGTCCCACACTGAGAGCTCTGGGCTGACAGCTCAGAGACTGGAGCCTGCTTCGGATTCTGTGTCTCCCTCTGTCTCTGCCCCTTTCCCTCTTGTGCTCTGTCTCTTTCTGTCTCAAAAATAAATATAAACATTAAAAAAAATTAAAGGAGAAAATATGAAAAACAACTACCTGGGATTGCAGAGCAGGCTGATGAATGTCAAAGGGAACACCTGATCTGACATGTGGCAGTCCGTGAGGATGACAGACAGATGTGTATTTTGCTAGCTATGTGTCCCATGACGAGAGAAAGAAAACAAGCCTTTTAACAAGTGAAATACTTTTATTTTTTTT
>NW_024412397.1:9978821-10010963 GCF_014898765.1 Herpailurus yagouaroundi | reverse complement strand
TAAGAGTGAAACCATATGGTATCTGTCTTTCTCTGTATGGCTTATTTCAACAAGTGAAATACTTTCAAAAACACAACACATGATTTTTATCTTTTCTGCTCTGATAATTTTTTTAGACTGTAATTGGTGCCTGGTTGATCTACATATTTCATTAAGTAATGAAAATAAATTCTTCCTGTTACATTTATAGCTCTCTGAATCGTAAAACAGAAAAATTATCTTTCTTGTTACCTCAGCTCAGTGTCACCCAGTCTACCAAAATTGAGGATGGAGAAAGCTTTTCAGTCACCTTATCCCATTTAATTTTCATTGGAGATTATCAAAACTCCTTAAAAGTTCATGAGTTTGTTCCTTTAAATAAGTGGACTTCCCTTTATAAATGCTAAATCATGAGCAAAAAATCCCTTGGCTTTCAGGTTGTGGGATTATAGCAGATTATGTACTTAAAAGCCTCCCTGAAACTTTCTTTCCTCCTCCACTTTTACTATAACAGAAAACATAAGCGACATACTTTCATATTACAATGGAGCTCATAAAAATAAGAGGAATTCCAAGGACCCAAACAATAAAGAGGAAATGAAACCTAAAGTATTAAAACCTTTCTCGTGTATGAAAATAATGTGTAATCTTGGGAATGTCGGAGCTGTATGGCCAATGCACATCTAGAGATAGGGTATGAGGCTTAAGGGGAAACACTAGACTGATTTGGAAATGAAACCCATTAACACCAAATTCTTGAAGAATATATCATTGAAATGGCAAACTAGGGGTGCCTGGGTGGCTCAGTCAGTTGAGCATCCGACTTCTGCTCAGGTCATGATCTCACAATCCGTGGGTTCGAGCCCCGTGTCGGGCTCTGTGCTGACAGCTCAGAGCCTGGAGCCTGTTTTGGATTCTGTGTCTCCCTCTCTCTCTGCCCCTCCCCTGCTCATGCTCTGTCTCTCTCTGTCTCAAAAATAAATAATAATAAAAAAAAACATTAAATTTTTTTTTTAAAAGAGAAAGAAATGGCAAGCTAAAATAAAATGGATAACCAATATGTGGTTGTTACGAGCTGATTTGTATCTCCCTCCAAATTAAGATGGTGAGGTCTTAATATCTCATTGGAGCCACAGTTTGTGGTACTTCGTCATGGTCACCCTGGCAAACTAATACATCTTTGGGTAGGGAAAACCTTGTGGTCTTGGAATCCCTTGCCTTAAATATTAGCATAAAGTATGGGTACAATATTGTGATGCTACTTCGGTGAGAGGGTTATAACCAACTCACTAGATTTGGTGCTGTTCCACAGATAAAGCCTTGACAAAGATGAACTCACAACTTCAAATTACAAACCCTAGGGGCACGCGGCTGGCTCAGCTGGTTAAGCATCCGACTCTTGATTTTGGCTCAGGTCGTGATCTCAGGGTTCGTGAGATGGCTTTGCACTGCCAGCAGATGCTCCTGAAATTCTCCCTCTCTCCCTCTCTCTCTCTGCCCTTCCCCCGCTGGTGCACCTGTGTGTGGTCCGTCTCTCTCTCTCTCTCTCTCTCTCTCTCTTTCTCTCTCTCTCAAAATAAATAAATAAACTTACAAAAATTATAAACCCTGGAAGGAAATAATCTACCGTAGGCAAGAGACACGTGATACCACATCCTGAAAAAAGTAAATCGTCAAGGAATTATTGTCTTTAAATAATAATTTATAATATGTCTTTATAAAAATAAGTTTAAAATCATTAAAGATATAAAAGTGGTGGGGGAACAACATAAATAGATGCCTAGTGCAAAAAGTCATTTTTAAAAATAAAACCAAGGCTGGAAATAAAAAGAATAAAAGGAAAAAAATAAATTATGTGTAAAGCTGTAGAATACATTAATATGAGAAAAAGCAGAGTTAATTAAACTGTATACATTGGAATTTGTCCTGATGCAATGAAGGATTAAAAGATGACAGTATGACTCTTTTGGCCACATCTACTGTGAGAATGAAGACCACTCTCAGCAATCAGACTGTCCACATTCCAGAAAATGTCGATGTCACCCTGAAGGGATGCAGTGTTAATGTGAAGGATCCCAGAGGAACCCTGTGAAGGGACTTCAATCACATCAATGTAGAACTCAGTCCCATTGGAAAGCAAAAGAAAAGGCTCCAAGTTGATAAACGGTGGGGAAATCAGAAAGAACTGGCTACTGTTTGCTCTATCAGTAGTCATGTATAGAACAGGGTCAAGGGCATTACTCTGGGCTTCTGTTACAAGATGAGATCCGTGTATGCTCACTTCCCCATCAACGTTGTTATTCAGGAGAATGCTTCTCTTGCTGGAATCCAAAATTCCTTGGGTGAAAAGACACCCGCAGGGTTTGGATAAAGCCAGGTGTTGTTTGTTCACTATCTCAAGTCCAGAAAGATGAATTAATTCTCGAAGGATTGCTTCAGTTGCACCTGTATCATATTGAACTTGGTATCAGCAAGACACAACAGTTAAAAACAAGGATATCAGAAAATTTGTAGATGGTATCTATGCTTTTGAAAAAGGAACAGGTCAACAGATGAATAAGATCTAAGTTGGCCAGCTACAGAAACAGCAAGATGCTGGATGATTTTTCAGACTTATTTGTGATATTTAAAATGTTTATTAGGGGCGCCTGGGTGGCGCAGTCGGTTAAGCGTCCGACTTCAGCCAGGTCACGATCTCGCAGTCCGTGAGTTCGAGCCCCGCGTCAGGCTCTGGGCTGATGGCTCAGAGCCTGGAGCCTGTTTCCGATTCTGTGTCTCCCTCTCTCTCTGCCCCTCCCCCGTTCATGCTCTGTCTCTCTCTGTCCCCAAAATAAATAAACGTTGAAAAAAAAATAAATAAATAATAAAATAAAATTTTTATTAAAATTTTTTTAACGTTTGTTTATTTTTGAGAGAGAGAGAGAGAGAGAAACAGAGTGTGAGCAGTGGAGGGGCAGAAAGAGAGGGAGACACAGAACTGGAGGCTGGTTCCAGGCTCTGAGCTGTCAGGATAGAGCCCGACACGGGGCTCCAACTCATGAACTGTGAGATCACGACTGGAGGCAAAGTCAGAGCGTAACCGTCTGAGTCACCCAGGCGCCCCTTATTTGTGATATTTTAAAGATGCAATAAATATTGATTTGAGGGGAAAAAATGACATTATGAAAGACAACTTAAAAGACAGCATAAAAAAGATGAGGAATCCCAACATATTTCCACCAGAAATCCCAGAGAGGAGGAGAGATTGGGAAAAGTAATATTTAAAAAAAATATAGTATGTGAGAATTTTCCAGAATTCATATGGAGCTTTAGTTTTAGTAAGCACACAATCTAACGTGAGAAATTTAAAAATATATAGAGAATAAGGAGCTTTCAGAACACCAAAGACAAAGAGTATGTCATAAAAGCAACCCTAAACGTAGAGATTATATACAAATAAATAGCAATTAAATACTTTAACAGAAACAAAAAGCCAAGATATGCTGTTACAACACCTTACCATGCAAATCAAAGACACTTTCAGATAGAAACCACTGCTAAAATACCCGTGTGGGAAAAACCACTGAGTTAGATAGCTCTCAACGTAAGAGTTATCAAAAAGAACACATATAAAGTGCATGGAAAACGATAGCAAAGACACTGTTAAACGTTTGAATATATCTAAAAGGCATTGATTGCATCATGCCAGAAAATTAATTGTAACGTCTAATTTGAAGGGCTATCAAGTGGAACTAAATACCAGGGGAAGGCAAGGGGAGGGCAAGCTGCAATGGCAGATGGAAGGAAATGAATTCGATTTAAAACATTTTCAGACGGGGCACCTGGGTGGTTCAGTCTGTCAGGCATCCAACTTCAGTTTAGGTCATGTTCTCACAGTTTGTGATTTCGAGCCCCGACTCGGGTTCTCTGTTACCAGCACAGAGCCAGCTTCGGATCCTCTGTCTCTCTGCCCCTCCCCTGCTTACGTGCATGCTCTCTCTCTCTCAAAAATAGATTAAAAGATTTTTTCTTAAACGAATAATAATTTTTTCAGATATTTTTGTTGTTTTATTGTTGCTGTTTAGGAAGATATTAATTAATATTCAATGTGTCAAGTCAAATATTATTTTTTATCATTTTATTAACATTTAATAAAGTGATATGTATCCTTTTAATGAATACATCTATTTTCCCAAATTGACTACACTTGTGCAACCAGCCCCCAAATCAAGAAATAGAATATTACCAGCACCACAAAGCCCTGTCCTTTGGGCTTTCTTTTTTTAAATTTTTTAAAAATATTTTTATTTATTTTTGAGAGAGAGAGAGAGAGAGAGAGAGAGACAGAGACAGAGACAGAGCATGAGTCGGGGGAAGGACCAAGAGAGAGGGAGACACAGAATCCAAATCAGGCTTCAGGCTCTGAGCTGTCAGCACAGAGCCTGACGCGGGGCTCGAACTCACGAACCATGAGATCATGACCTGAGCCGAAGTCGGGCGTTTAACCAACTGAGCCACCCAGGCGCCCCTCCATGATTTCTTATAATCGTTCCTTCCCCATGGAAAAACAACTAGATTTGGGATCACTTAAATTAGATTGTCCTATTTTGTCCTATATTTGAATAGAATTACCCTGTAAGGCTTTTTGGCTTACCTTGTTCAAAATAATATCTTGTGATATGCACTCGTATTGTGCACAGCATTGTAAATGACTTACATCATTGCTGTACCTTCCTTTTGCGTCAATGCATTGTCATTTATCTATTCCTCTCCTGATGGACATTTGTGTCTAGTTTGGGGCCCCCGGGGAAAACTGGGCCATATGCATAATGCTCCTATGAATATGTTTTTTCACCAGCGTACGGACACATTTCTTTTGGATTTATATCTAGGAGTGACATTGCTTGGTAACAGGGTAAGTGTATTTTTAACTTTAGTTGATGCTGACAAGCAGTTTTTAAAAATGCCAATTTCCACTCCCACCAGCAGTTTATGAGAATGTGGTTGCTGAGCACATCGTCCCTGATCCTTGATAGTTGCTCATGTTTTTATTTTAGTAAATCTGATAAATGTGTACAGACATTACATTGTGTTTTTAGCGTGCAGTTCTCTGATAGCCAGTGAAGCTAACGACTTTTTAACATAGTTATTAGACATGTGGATGTTCTTTGTGAGATGTTGTTCAAGTCTGTGACTATTTTTCTTTGGGCTGTCTTTTTTTATTTTTTTATTACTTTTTTAAAGAAGTTCTTTATATATCCTGGGCCCCCACATATTGGTGGATATGTGCGTTGGAACTATTTTCTTCTCTGTTGATGATGTCGTCTCTTTTTTCACGGTGTCTAAATTTGTTATCTTTTTTTAGTTTATTTATTTATTTTGAGAGACAGAGCATGCACCAGTGGGGGGAGTAACAGAGAGAAAGGGAGAGAGAATCCCAAGCAGGTTCCCTGAAGTCCGCACAGAGCCGGACACTGGGCTCAAACCCACAAACCGTGAGATCAGGACCTGAGCAGAAATCAAGAGTTGGATGCTTAACACACTGAGTCACCCAGGCGCCCCTAAATTTCATATCTTCTGATGTCTAACAAATGACACCCAAACTTGCAGTTTAAAAACTAAATCATCAGTGTAGCCTCTCATCAATCTTTGGCTGGACTCCACTGGATCGTCAGTCTGGCCTGAGGCAAACTCGGGTGATCTTGGTTGGCCTCATACACGTGTCAGTGGCAATCTTGGGGCTCACTGACCACTGGTGTGTTGCCTCAGTTCTTCAGGTATCCCTTCATTCTCCAGCAGATGAGCTTCAGCCCAGGCACTTGGTGGCCACAGGGTTTCAAGTACAGGACAGAAGTGTAAGGCTTGATGTGTAAGAATGGATGCTCGTTTCTCTCTTGCTTTTCTATTCTATTTTTTTTTCAAAGATTTTTTGAAGTTTATTTATTTTGAGAGAGAGAGAGAGAGACAATGAGCATGAGCAGGGAAGGGGCAGAGAGATGGGGAGAGAGAGAACCCCAAGCAGGCTTTGCACTGTCATCGCAGAGCCTGACACAGGACTTGGACTCCGTACTGCAAGATCACGACCTAAGCTGAGAACAAGAGTTGGACACGGAAGCCACTGAGCCTCCAAGGAGCCCCTCTTACTTTGTGTATTCCAGCATCCGGTTTGGCCAAACAGAGGTATGTGGTCAACCTGGCTTCCAGTGGAGGCAAAACAGATTCTACATACTGATGACAGATCTGCAAGGTCACACTGAATGGATGAGACTGCAGGGGGAGGAAGAATGTGTACATTTTTACAAGCTCCGCTTTTCTGTCTCTGGCCACAAATATTGCATCCTAGCCTCATGCAAAATACACTCACCCTCATCTGTGGTCCCCAAATCCTCCTCAAATTGTGGCATAAGGCTTAATGTCCAAAATTTTACAATCTGTGTTACATTTGACTGTAATGCTTCAGATATGCTGCTTTCCATCTGTGGAGTCCAAACTATAACACTCATTACTTACCAACGTCACAAGCCACTATGCAGTGGTGATGAAGCATCAACACGATTGTAACAGACACTCCCGTTCCCAAACAGGAAGAACAGGAAGTACACAGCAATCTGTAGTCCACAGGTGTTCTGGATTTCCACAAGGTAAAAGTTAACAAGACACTGATCTCTGGGGACGAGAAACATCCCTTGAATAAACCCTGATTCTGGGTCTTGGAAATGCGAGCCGGATATAATAGCAAAACTGAGAATGAAAGCCAATGAAATCCAAGTCATTTCAATGGAGAAAATAAGCAGGCACATATGTACAGCTGTGTGGCTGTTTTCTCTTGCTTTCAGACTCTACAGATTTGGGGGCTTGGAGGTCTTTTTGAATGGTGATCAATCTTGGTCACTTTTGTTCCATGCTGGCAGTCCTTTTGCTCTACAAGTCTTTTAAAATTATGGATCAGAACTTGTGCTTTGGGGAAGATGGACTAGAGACAATTTTTTTTCTCCCTCTAAGTACAACTAAAAACCCTGGATATTACATATAAAACAACATGAGACCCTGAAAGGTAGAGAGAAAGAAAACTAACGAGAGATGTTGGGACTTCAAAATGATGGGGATGGTGTGTCTGGCATTTCTTTAGCCTCATATGATCTGAACGTGGAGCTACAGAAGTAGCAACCCTGAGATGTCAGAAGGTTCAGACTCAAAAAGATCCCAAATGCATTCTCTCTCTAGCCAAAGGAACAGGAAGGAGGCAGCCTAGCAAGACAGTAAATGTTAAGAAAATAACCACTCTAGTTAAGTAATCCTCTAAAGATAGAACTGTGGCCCCAAAGAGTCACTGGACTTCTACCCTGTCTAGACGATAACAGGCTATGGGGAAAACCCAAGCTAACGTGTTGTCAGAAAAGGATAAATAGGCAACCAGTAGCTTATGGCCAGCTCTGTGTGGTTATTATTCAAACTATATCTTCCAACATTCACCTTTTAATAAAGAAATAGTGTTCATTAACATTTAGTATGAATCTCATTATGCTAAAACTTTCTTGTCACCTTTTTTTTTTTAATTTTTTTTTTCAACGTTTATTTATTTTTGGGATAGAGAGAGACAGAGCATGAACGGGGGAGGGGCAGAGAGAGAGGGAGACACAGAATCGGAAACAGGCTCCAGGCTCTGAGCCATCAGCCCAGAGCCTGACGCGGGGCTGGAACTCACGGACCGCGAGATCGTGACCTGGCTGAAGTCGGACGCTTAACCGACTGCACCACCCAGGCGCCCCTCTTGTCACCTTCTTATCAGTTTTATTAGGAATGTGTTTTCATGTTTTTAATTTCTTAAATGTATCTTTCTTCCATTTTGTGGAATTGTTTTACTAATGCTATTTATTTGTATCTTGAAGATTACATTTAACAAATTATTTTTTATTGACCTGTAAGTGTTTACCAACAATAATTAAACTTTGTTTCTCTAAAGTTTAAGGATCACATGGAATTTTATTTATGCAGACATATGTGCATGCCAAAACACAGCCACAGACAAATGTAGAGTGTGCATGTGTTTGTGTATCTTTGTGTGTAAATGGCATACATAAGAGTTGGAAGTAAGAATGAAATGTCATTAAGATCGGGACATAGAAATTGATATTGGTTATACTGGTTGATTATAAATGTTTCTTTAATGGGATGGAGAAGGCATCAATTTATAGCACCATGAACACCAATAGCAATATATCCTGATAAATATGTATAAGACATGCATGATTGATGTCAATGCTTCACAAATACACAAGATTATCTATATGTAGATTTTGTAGATAATGTGAAACCCTGATAATTTTACCTTCCCCAAATTTTGATAAACATCTTGAATTTATAAATGCATTTTGCCGTGTGTTATTTTTAAAGAGTATATATAACTTAACCCTCTTTTTTTAATGTTTATTTATTTATTTTTGAGAGAGAGAGAAGGAGAGAAAAAGAGAGAGAAAGCAAGCAGGGGACGGGCAGAGAGAGAGGGAGACAGAGGATCCCAAGTAGGCTTTCCAGTGTTAGCACAGAGCCTGACATGGGGCTGGAACTCAGGAACTATGAGATCATGACCTGAGCCAATTTCAAGAGTCCGATGCTTAAAGCAACTTAGCCACCCAGGTGCTCCCCCTCAATCCTCTTTTAATTGTAGTTCTATTTAAACTTCTTAAGTGTAATTAGCAAGGGTTATAACTCTTATAAATAAATTCTAGTATTTTAAATAAAATGAAGAAAATATTATCTTACAAAATACAAATGTGTCTGCAATTAAATAACTTGCATTAATAATATACTCAGAAAATAGTGTTCGAAATCGATTGTAGAAAGCATATGCTTTATTATGCATTAAAATTATGGACATTTGGGGCGCCTGGGTGGCACAGTCGGTTAAGTGTCCGACTTCAGCCAGGTCACGATCTCGCGGTCCGTGAGTTCGAGCCCCGCGTCAGGCTCTGGGCTGATGGCTCAGAGCCTGGAGCCTATTTCCGATTCTGTGTCTCCCTCTCTCTCTGCCCCTCCCCCATTCATGCTCTGTCTCTCTCTGTCCCAAAAATAAATAAACGTTGAAAAAAAATTAAAAAAAAAATTATGGACATTTAAGCACACTTAAGAATATCTCCCCAAAAATGCAACCTTGAATAAAACATAGCACAAAAATTTTCTAAAGAATATTAGCAATAACAATTTATTGGTTTCTTCTTGCCATTTCTAACTGTTTTAAAAGGTCATTTTTTCAGGGTCTCCACGAGATTTCATGGAATTTGGTGTTTCACAGATTTGATATTTCTTTTTCTCATTGAGTATGGACCTATGAAATCTAAGGTCCATACCTTAGATATCTTAGGACAAAGATATTTTGTCCTAAGATATCCTAAGATATTTTGTCTTTCAATGAAGTTATTGCAAGTACTTTTTTTTTGTTGACATCTCTCTGCCTCACAGAAAAATCCACCATACAGAATAGAAATAAACATCTCTTCAAGAAAAATAATTATACGCCATGGTTTAAATATTAAGGTTTAAGTTTAAAAAAAGAAGCAAATCTGAAAGTGACCTTTAAAATAAGGTTCACTGTATTCCATTATAACTAAAATACAGAAAAACAGAGTTATTTTCTCACTAATTTAAATAAATTTTAATGCATTGACATTTTTATGTAATAAAAGGAGATAATTTAGTTAATAAAAACAGACTTCTCACTTACTAAAAAGATATAATAAAAAGAGATAGAGGTCTTGAGAGGCTGTAAGAAAGTTCCCGATGACTGAGTTTCAGGGTTTTGTGTTAGATCTCTAAGGGAAAGTGTGAAGTAAACTCACAGAGAAGAGCTGTGCAATTTACATTTGTTCCTGATATGCATCTCATAAAATAAAAACCTCTTTCAAATGTGTCCCAAGTCCTTTGGGTGTTGAATAAATTATATATCGATTTTAGAGTGAAAATGTTAGTCAAAGGCAATGCAAAACTTTAAGTTTAATGATCATATAATAAATTTGGATAATTTACATAAGTAATAAAATTAAACCAATTAAGCAAAAAAAAAGCTTAAAAATCACTCTACTTAGCTTCTTACCATGCTCCCTCAGAGGATGTTCAAATATGGCTTTCAGCAAAGTCACATTTAAATTCATATGAGGTCTCCTTGCGTTAGGAGTTAAGTCAGTCTCTTGAAAATGACAGAAAAGATGTGTGCAACATTTTTCTATTGTCTTCTTCAGCGACTCTGTCCTTCATGCTGAGGAGGGCTACGTGAAAGCAATCTCTCTCTTTTTAGCAGACCATTTGCCCCAATTTTGTGGCTTAGAGCAGGAGTCCAGTTATTATATTACTTGAATGTGGTTTATTTCCTGCCATATCGTCTTTACTTCCCCTTGAAATCAGAGCCGCAGAAACTGCAGGCTGAGCCCTGGGGAGAAGGGGATAGTGTATGTGGCAAAGAGCAACTTATTAAAAAAAAAAGATGGGGCGCCTGGGTGGCGCAGTCGGTTAAGCATCCGACTTCAGCCAGGTCACGATCTCGCGGTCCGTGAGTTCGAGCCCCGCGTCGGGCTCTGGGCTGATGGCTCAGAGCCTGGAGCCTGCTTCCGATTCTGTCTCCCTCTCTCTCTGCCCCTCCCCTGTTCATGCTCTGTCTCTCTCTGTCCCAAAAATAAATAAATGTTGAAAAAAAAAAATTAAAAAAAAAAAAAAAAGATGTCCTTTTGTCCTTCAGAAAGATATGCTTTAAAGTACTGTGGGAAAAGTTATGAAATATATTCTAACTTCTTTGCAACAGAGGACATAGGAAAGTGATCAGCATCTTTCTTTCCTTTGTTACTGGGTTTTCTAGCACCAGTAGGGAGAGTGTTTCTGGGTCATTGTCCCCACTCTCTAACATACCACCCCCAGCCTCATGGATGACTGGACATGTGATGGGGACCACAGAACTGGCCAGTGCAGCTGTGAGCTTCGTCGCTGCCCCCATGATTCCAAGGTGTCCTACAGAAAGATTCTATGATTAATTACAATGTCTTTCATACAACAGCTCACACGGCTTTCATTATCCTTAACAACAAAACCTACCTGTTGGAAGGGGGTAGGGAAATACTATTCATGGCACGGGGATTAAGAAATGAATATTCAGCTAAATCTACAGCTCAAGGTTGTGACACATAGGTGCTAGAAATACACTTATCATATTCATGATATGGCAACCAAAAACAATAAGCAGAGGTTGCAGTTAAAATAAATTCTCCACATTACACAGCTGTAACATTTCTCCTGATCCTTCTGCTTTCATTCTCCAACTTCGTTTAAAGGGACTACCGATGCATTCTAGAATCACTGTGTTCCTTCTATACTTGCTTGCTCATCCTCTAATCCTATGTTCTGTTTCACCCACCTCTATCACCCTATAAACACTTCTGGCTACAAAGACACAAAGGCATTCCCTGAATTTTCTTTCCAATTTTGTTTTCTTTCTGCAGGTGGTAGTGAAGTGCAATGCGCCCATCCTCACTTGAAAGCTTGCTTTCTGCTGCGAGATTCTTCCACGATCCTTTAGTCCAAGATTCCTTTTGTGTAAGTTTCTTCTGCAATTTTTTTTTTTTTTCTGGGTGGGATGCCTCTTGCCAACTTCTAACTATAAAATTACTTTTTTTCAAGTTTATTTATTTTGAGAGAGAGAGACAGTGGGAGTGGGGGAGGGGCAGAGAGAAGGAGAGAGAGAATCCCAAGCAGGCTCTGGGCTGCCAGTGCAGAGCCCTATGCAGGGTTCGAACTCACGAAACCATGAGATCATGACCTGAGCCGAAACTGAGAGTCAGATACTTAACCGACTGAGCCACCCAGGTGCCCCTAAAATTACTTTAAAACTTTATACTTAGTGATATATTTTTCCTCAATTATCTCCTCTCTCAAAGAACATCCAAACTATAATTTTTACATTTTTCAGCTCTTTAAAATTGAATATCCAGGGGCGCCTGGGTGGCGCAGTCGGTTAAGCGTCCGACTTCAGCCAGGTCACGATCTCGCGGTCGGTGAGTTCGAGCCCCGCATCAGGCTCTGGGCTGATGGCTCAGAGCCTGGAGCCTGTTTCCGATTCTGTGTCTCCCTCTCTCTCTGCCCCTCCCCCGTTCATGCTCTGTCTTTCTCTGTCCCAAAAATAAATAAACGTTGAAAAAAAAAATTAAAAAAAAATAAAAATAATAAAATTGAATATCCAAAATACTGATCTAATGCTTAATTCTATGATGATTTTTTGCCATGTCTGTCTAAATGGCATCTCCATCAAGAAGATGTTATGTTTTAATTGATGTAGTGGCTCGACAAAGAATGTGGTAGAAAACAAAATGTTAGAATCACCTGTGGGATTTCTGAAATCAAATTTGAAACTGGTAAAAGTGAGTTGCAAGCATTTTTATGAGACTCAGCATGAGCCTATCACCTCAGGTTATCTCAAATACTCAGAGACAAATAGCTTTATTAGAAGAACAGAGAGATTTAAGGGTCCCTGTAACGAATCCCATTAAATGCATTCAAACACCACCTGCTAAAAGTAGTCTTTCTCTATTGAGCACAGTCCTCAAAATAAAACTCTTCCATTAGTTTCTCCTTGTCTTTAAAAACCTCACTTCCTGTAGACTTTCAGAATAGAATCCATGTTCCTAATCAAGAGTACGACCCGTCTCAATTATTCACACATTTCTATGGATGTCTCATGTTATTACCTATCGAACCATTTATTTTTACTGAATGAAGATTTCCCGTTACCACAGCCATTTGACTTCACCCTGATTAAACTCAAGAATGTCTCCTCACATGTCAGAGCCTTAAAGATGATGCCTACATATAAAATTGTCTGTCTGTCTGTTTGTTTGTTTACTTTTGCCCTTTGCTTTTCAAATCTGACTAAAATCCAATATCTTGTAGCGTATACCCTACATGGAAGCTGTCTCCTTTACCCGTTTTATGTTTTAAGAATTTTTCATTCTTATTTTTGTAATTACGTGATTTAAAATCCCCCAACACCAGAGCTCCAGAAAGCTCTGGACTGATTCACTCGAAGACGTGAAATCATTTTCCATCTCCTTAGGTGAATATAAATCAAGTGGTATCCTGGTTTTAAGGCTCTTTTGACTTTTTTCTTTCTTCCTTTTACACTGCTTGCCTTTCTTTCCCTTGTGAGAGGTCACCTTCTGAAGTCAGATGTTGTATATTTTGGAAATGCATTCCTTATTACTCAGATACTGACAGTTTTACTCTTTTAATCTTTCTGTCTGAATTCCTCCTCATCGAGTATTTTTTTCTAAGTCACATTGTGATTCTTTACAGTAGCTTTCAAAGCTGAATTTATACCAGAACCATCCAGGAATCTTAAGAAAATATAGATTCCTGGATGATACCATAGGAGTGGCTTGAGACATAGCAGTCTATGTTTTTAGAAAGCTCTGCAAATGACAACAAAGGAGCCAATCTGTCTCAGTTCCAGGAGCATGAATTTAGGAATGAAAGCCAGAAAAGAAAGCTGGTTTTCAGTGTGTGGCTTTTTGGAAACAAACAAACACAAAACACACTAGCGTTTTGGGGACAATACCCTTTCTCACTCTCCCAGTCTTTGCTTCTGCAACAACTACTGCTGGGCCAGTAATCGACGTCCCTCCAAGGTCCATCCAGGTCTGAGGCCAAAGACCAACATCTCAGGGAACTGCTTTAGACTGTCTCTGCCCTTGATTTGGAGGGCTCCTCAGGTACTAAGTAATCCTCTCAGTTGAATTGCTGCTAGATTCTGCATTCCAGTGCATACGTTGAGATTTTGCACCAGTTCCCCAATGTTCGGTTCCTTCTCCTGAAAACTTACATTCCGATAATGGACACCCCACTGTCTGAATTTGATTTTCAAAGCCTTGTTTCAAATCCATGTGCTTTGGTTTGAATTTTTCTGTTTCAATTGATCTGCATTCTGAGTTTCTGGGTTAATATATATGTAACTCCCAGTACCTCTTTAAAGGCTGAATCTTTGACTTGCTCATGGCGCTTAGTATTCTCAGGCCTAATTTCTAATGATAGGCTGACTCCATTCCTAGTCACTCCATTTTTGTCTTGTAAATGGCCTGTCTGCCTGGTCTTAGAAAATATTCCTTAGTTTGAGCTCCTATCATCATTTTCAAAGTATGTTGGAGACACTGAGTGTTTTACATTGGACCCCACAGTCAACACTCCTTAAACTGCCAATAGTTTAGGTAAACTTTCAAGTATTATACCTTGACCACTTAGACAACTCTGTTGTGAGTTAGTTAGCCTTGGTCAGACAATCCCGCCTTTGGCCACAAGGAGAGGTTAACACTGCTCACTAACTTTTCCTGAGTGTAAACAATGATGCCTCATTGAAAATGATGAACATATTAGGACAAGTTTAATGCGGTATATATCATTTGCCCTGCACATTGTCAAGGCCTTCTCAAAATCATGTCCCCATGTACTCCAAGTTAAATAGTTCTTAATCTGGATTATGAAATCAATTAGGGAATGCAAATTGAGTGATCAGAGGAATGGTAATACAGAAGAATCAGTTATTCCCAAAACACATATCCAGAAGACAGAAAAGTACAATCCAAAGGCAGTTTTGTGACATATGTAAATGGCAGCAATTCATTGCCTCATGAAACTATTAATAAGCCTCTTGCATAGTTACCATGTGCACATCCTTATTTTCAACAGGCGATGTTTGCAATAGATACATACTGTGATAATGTACGGTTTAAGCTGTGCATAGTCTTTTAAGAGGTTGTATGACTGCACAGCTAATGACTTCAATATCTTGATTGCAGTGTACCCTACATGCATATATTCACTTTTTATCTGGAATTTAAAAGGACCCCAATTTAAGCAATTATATCCCTCATAAAGAAATTTAAAATGCTTTTTTTGGTAAATTCACTAAGGCAAATTAGCTTGCTGCTTGGCGACAAAGATTTAATACTTAATGAAATAACAGATGGCAGGCAATCATTTCAAAGGGGAAGGTCATGACTAATAGCATAAAGATAATTAATTGCATGGATCTGAACTTTTGATACTGTCATGGCAAACACCACTCACCCCAGGGTTTTTATAAAATATATTTTCTATTCAAGTTCCATGTTGTGTAATAAAGCTGATGGAGATTGAACAAGTAAGCAGAACTTACATGGGATAAGACACCATTAAATCCATGGCTCAGAGATACAATAAAATGTAGAGCAACAATATATGTAATATCAACCAAGCAAGGTTTTCTTATATGAATATGGGTAGACCTATGAGTGATGATGTCACTATTCTCAAACCACGTTATATTTATACCAAAAAATGGCAAAAGGACAGTGGTGTGCTATTGACTATGTCCACCTCTTTCCAAATCTCCACTGTGTTAATAGTTTGAAATTACTTACTGCACAGATTATGCCATGGAAACAGACAGCTGCTACACATTAGGGATTTTGGGGGGGAGATGGTCGATTATTACACATCTACCATGACATTCACTACAAGGTGAGTAAGGTAAGGTGCACAGGGTAAGAATATCCTGATCCCAACGCGACAATTATACTGCTTGTTATAAGAAAAAGAGGACTACGTGCAAAGGAAAGTATTTTTGTTCACTGTCTCCCAAGAATCTATACTACGTGCTCACTAAGTTGCCCCCGTGAAGAGCTGAAAGTAAATGTGAGGATTGTAAAATGTGTCGGTCATTTCTTGCTGCCTTCAAAATGGTACCACAAGGGAGCTAGATTCCAGCCCCAGCCAGCACACTTGAACATGTAAAAGATACATACAGCAGGTATATAACTTTGCTAGAAGAAGTCCTTTCTTTGGGGATCTAGGTAACCAGACAAAAAAAGCAGATCAGGTAATCGTGTATCCTGCTGAACCGCAAAAGCTAAATCATACCCTAAAAGCAGTGCACTGATTAGCAAAATGTAGGCTCCTGGATATTAGAATCAGAGATTAAAGTACAGAACACTAGAGGTTGAAGAGAAATCTGAGAATCCTAACCCAATCTCCGAAACAATACTAGTTGCATGCTTCTTCTAAGGAGGTGCTAAGTAGACATGTATTACAATAAAAGTATTATAATAAAAATAAATTATACTGAAGATTGAAGAGGAATGGCACTTCGAGCACTCCGGCTGATTTTACCAATTATTTCCCTGAGGTCATGGAATGAAAAGCTGGTGTAATTCTGATTTAAGAGCTAAGCTGGATACAATTTCTTGCACTACTAAATATCGAAAATGTTCTTCAAAATGAAATCAGCGTCCAGCCAACTCAGTTTGAAGAGGCACGTATCACCAAGGAAGTTCAAAACCAGAGACATACAAAACAAGATGTTTTAACAATTAAAGCCTTCTTTGAGCCCATGCATTTGGGCTATTATTACAAAGTAGGATTCAGAAAAAGTGAAGGACTATATCTAAATATTGCCATTCAAGTCTCTCTTGAAGACCGTTAACTGGAAATGTTTGATTGAAATAAGGTCTTCAAGGTTATTCAACTCATGCGATACTTAGGACTTACTCTTGGTGTTAGTATTTTCAGATGTTCGTATCCAAGTGTTCCTTTCAATATGTCTACTTTTCCTCTATTGCTCTATACCTATTGTTATGCTTCAGTGTGGGTCCTCTGTTCTTTCCATCAAGTAGCTTGATACTAAGGAATTTCTTATAAAGACTTAGACAAAAAAAACAACAACAAAACATTCTGTGACAATTACAATTGTTTTAAATCTTAAAGAAGAATCTTTCATTTCAGTAATAGTGACTAAAACTGAGACAAGTCTGCCTACCTGGCATTATTCAAATGGTTTCCATTTTGTCAATTCATCCTATTTTGTGTTTAATTCATAGAGCGGTTTGCTCAACTTTGATGATAACATTTTAATTATTTCTTTACAAGTAATTAAGAAAGTAAGTAAATATCAAAGCGGTTTTTGTAATCAATGAATGACCCCCAAAATAGTGAGACTAATGGCAAAGACATTCAGGAACCAGTCTCTTTACGATTTGATTGGGTCTGCGCATTCCAGTGTTAATAACTCCGAGGGTCAATTTGGATCTTCTCAAGGTCCATTGCTTTCGGAAGTCAATGATTCCTTTTCTAAATCTAATTCCGAGTGATGAGTGGATGGATATTGTGTGTAGCCTTCCAGCATCATGTTGGCTCTCTTTATTCAAGATACACTTTTTAATCAGGGATCAATATTTCCAGGATACATTTGCTTTTGCTTCCTACAGACAGGAGTCTGGGTGGTTACACAGTCACTAATAACATCACTAGCACAATCTCTATCATCACTCAACCAACTGACTCTTCTGACAGTCTGCTTCATGCTCACACTCTGAAAACTGCTTTAGAAGACAAACTAATAAAAAAAAAAAACAGGGGAAAATGGCATTATATTCTTCAGAAGAGACTCATCAACACAGCAAAGAACATTACAACATTGCATAACTGGAGTTGTGGAGTTTGGGAATTTTCAAATTTCTGATCTGCTTCTAACAAGCTGGTTACTCAAACTCCCCCAATTAATAAAATCAGATTTGCTCCTCAGCACTAAGGGATTGGATTATATAATGCATTTAGTATGTAGAGAGGTGCCTGATACAATGTATGTACACCCTATGGTCGGACAATAATCATGACCGGTGTAAATAAATAATGTAAAGACCCCTGAATGGGGAGAGAAAACCTGGCTCCTATATCCAAACTTACCATGTAGAAGTTAACTTCTTGTAATCATGAGGCCCATCATTTAACTTCTTTGATTCCCACCTTATCTCTAAAGTCAAAAGTCTGATTAATTCATGGACCATTAATGTTTCTTCCAGATCAGTCTATGATTCTATGTGTATTCCATGGCTGTTAAATAATAACTTACAGGCATCAAAGACCTTTAGATGGTTCTGTGGGTGTGTGTTGTAATCTCCTTTAAGTTTGTTTTCTAAAGCAGTTTTGGTTCTATCCTCAGCTGTAGATTTCTCTCGAGTATAACGCTCATATGAATGCCTGCACACATACTGCATTTCACTTCAGAGAGTCCATCAGTCCAGGATAGACTGCGGTCCATCTACAGCACAGCCTCTGTGGTTTACATGTCCAGAGATGAAGGAAATTACTTACGGCTGTCTGGGGAATCTGTATATGCCTTTTCTTTTTTTTTTTTTTAATTTTTTTTTTCAACGTTTATTTATTTTTGGGACAGAGAGAGACAGAGCATGAACGGGGGAGGGGCAGAGAGAGAGGGAGACACAGAATCGGAAACAGGCTCCAGGCTCTGAGCCATCAGCCCAGAGCCTGACGCGGGGCTCGAACTCACGGACCACGAGATCGTGACCTGGCTGAAGTCGGACACTTAACCGACTGCGCCACCCAGGCGCCCCTGTATATGTCTTTTCAAATTAAGTGTCATGGCAGCTTCCCTGTGTAAGGGAAGTTCTGGCTTCAAATGCTTTTCTTTCTTTATTTCTTTTTTTTTTTTTTTCCTGAATATGCCCATGAGGACACAACATGCTCTATTTTTTTTCTCCTTAATATTGCTAAGGTGAAGGCTAGTGCATCCCTCCACCCCTGTATCTCCAGACTGAAATTGAACAAAAATAGTTCTTCTGGTTCTCCTCCCTCTTGACACCCACAAAACCTTATTTTCTGGTACAATTAATAACGATAATTAAGAAAGCAGAGGATGAAACTGACTACAGAGTGAAATTATAAAGCTGAAGTTGTTGAACATCTGGGCATTACTTACAATGGCTTCCAACAAGAGGGTCATTGGAAGTCTTTGGATTTAGTTTGTTTCTACTAACAGCGAAGATCACCAAACCTTTAATGTTCTTTCCCTTCCTTGACTTTCTCTAGCTTCTGCCAATTCCTTCCCTCATTTAGTCACACAGGACTGAAAGGAAGATCTTCGATGAGAAAGATTTAGTTTGTAAACTGTTGCATTTTTTAGAATTCATCGCTACTCCTTTTTGGCAAAGGGAAAATGGCTTTTGTTAACATTCTCTTTTCAAAATGTCTCTGGGATATATATTAGAAGCTCATACAACGTTAATATTCTTTTTATTTCTTGTTTAATTCGTTGCTTATTTCCTCCTGCTAAAACAGTTAATGAGCATCTATAATGCAAAGCTCTCTGGTAAGCATTTTAACTTGTGTTCCCTCATTTAAGGTTTACGACTTCCCTGTAGGTCATGTACTGCTATTATCTCTCTTTGTGGTCTTGCTCAGTGAGATAGGGAATGATCAGACAGTCTGAAAGACCAAAGTAGCAAGAGATAGATGTGGTAGTCGTCTCCTCTCTGCCTCCACAAACGCGCTGCCCTTCATCAACACACAGCAGTCACGTGCAACCAGGAGCTGGACAGAGCGGACAGGCAATTGTTTGCCTACAGCTCGACTCCAGGTGTCTTTATTTATTTCTTTGATCTGTAAATTAACTTCCTTCAGAAAATAGTTAAACAGACAGCTTAACTTCTTCCCCAAATTTTGAGGTATTATGAGTCATTTCCCCCACCCCCCCGCCCCCGCTATGTGGGATAAAAATCAAATTCCTTTCGGGAAAAAACAAAACAAAGCATTGATCATCAAGAAATGGACATTAAAATAACACAAGTTGGGTGAAAATAAACAGCCCGTGTATATTTGAATAGCAAATATTCAATATATCTAGTCTTCATCTGTGTTTATTTTCACAATGCTTCCTTTGGTTTATTCTCAAAGCTAGGTTTCTTTGTTTTTATGATCAAATTTGAAGTCAAAGATTTTGCTTAGAATGAGCAGGTATTGAATGAAGAAATGTTTGCAGATCAAACAGTTATCTGTAGGCTATAGGCTCTATAGTAAAAAATAAGAAATGCTCTATGGAAATTAATTTGAGGCAATGTTTCTGGTGATTTTTTTCAGCAGCTCATCTAAGATTAAGTGTACCAGGTAAGCAGAAAGATTTCTTATAAACAAATATATATATATATATACTGAAGGGATTCAAAAGAGAAAATATAATAAACCTACCTCAAATAAATCGATGCAGTGAATGAATAAGCATATCATCAGCAATATTTCTCAGAGTCTTTAACATGCTTTTTTCCTTTAGAATGCTGTCTTTATTAAGGAATTAATATGAAAACATCAGGCAAATATCGCTGCTAACAACAATATAGCCGGCATGGCTTTCAGTTTAACATCCGTGATTTGCCTCATTAAACAAATTTCACTGTACCATCAGGTTTTTAAAATATAGCCTTGAGCACATCTCATAATTTTTGAAAGATATTACAAACTAATTTGCTTCACAGAAAGCATAATTTCCACGCATATTAAGAAGGATGATGCATTTTTAATGACTTTGGGTGTATTGCTCAAGAACTGCCTACCGGTGGGGTTCTTCCTGCTCCCGTTCAGTTTGATATGATGCAAGAATGCTGATTTCAAGTCAATTTAGGAACAGTCACTTCAAATGAAAAGTATTTTTTTTTTTTTAGTTTACTTATTTGTTTTTAGAGAGAGAGCATGTGTGAGAGAGCATGAGCCAGGAAGGGGCAAAGAGAGAGAGAGGGATAGAGAGAGAATCCCAAGTAGGCTCCACACGGCCTCAGAGGAACCTGATGGAGGGTTCGAACTCACAACCCACAAGATCGCCACCTGAGCCAACATCAAGAGTCAGGTGCTTAACCCACTGAGTCACCCGGATACCCCAAATGAAAAGTATCTTTCAATATATTAGCAACAATATATTAGCAACCTTTGGAGCTTTTTTAAAACACCTGTTGCACTTTTGACAAAAGCATTTCTCCCTCAATGTACCTATTATGAAAAGCGTGATTGCATGAGATATGATAATAAAAATGCTATTAAAAAAAAAGTCCTTTAAATGTTAAAAAAGAAAACAATCGTAAGAGTTCTTGAAAACTGAAAGAGAAAACATTTTCCAGGTGTCCTGTGAGCGGTGCTATTATTTATATACAATCACACTGTTCAGATAAGATTTACTGAGCAAATTTGCATGTTCACGGATGCATGTCTACCTAAAAATGAGAACACATATTTTTAATTGAATATTTTAGTTTCATATCCAGATCCATTTCACCCACAGTCCCTACAATTACATAAATGCACAAGAAGGAGGAGCAGAAAGGATAAGATGTGCTCAGGTCAGGAAATATTCGGGAGCCTGTCAAAAGCGCTGCTAAACTACCTCTTCCCCGTTGCACTTCACCAGGTAGTTTCAGAGCCACCACGGTGCCCAGCTTCTAAATCCACAGGAGGTTAGGGAAAAACAATACAAAGCAAAACCACTCGAATCTTTGGAGTCACGAGAGTTTTTTGCAAAACTGAATGTAGCCAATTTTAATTGTAATCTAAGCAATTCCAAATGTATCCCTTTCTCCCTCAACTGGTCTCATTGTTTGTTTACCCAGTTTGTTGGGACGACCATCTATCTCCTGGTTGGTAATACCAAGTACACTGCCAAGTTCATGGCCTCGGAGCCATGATTCGTGTGAGAAAAAGCAAGCTGAGGAAAGAATACGATTATACTACTTCAGCTTCAGGACCACGGTGAGTAAATAGATTTAGATATTTTTATTTATCAAGCATCTACCTTTCACAAAAAAAATATGTCTCTGAGCTTTGCAATAAAATATAAGTAAATGATCCATGCTTGTACCATTTCAAGCTAAAACAAACAGGCAAACAAGGAAACAAAACAGAAACCACTCTGAAATGCAGAAAGCGTTCTTAGACCATTTTCAGGACAAGATAGAGAATATTTTGCTAGTTTAGTCTATGGAATGAGTGCTGTTTAGCAAAGCATTTCTTCAGGGTGACTGGGTGGCTCAGTCGGTCAAATGTCCTTTTGATTTCAGCTCAAGGCGTGATCTTAATGGTTTGTGAGTTTGAGCCCCAGATCGGGCTTTGCACTGACAGTGTGGAGCTTGGTAGGGATTCTCTCTCTCGCTCTCTCTCTGCCCCTTCCCCGCAGTGCTCTTGCTCCCAAAATAAATAAATAAACTTTAAACAGTTAGAAAAATAAAAAATATATATACATTTCTTCATTTGAATGGGCCAGTTTTTTGTTTTGTTTTGTTTTATTTTGTTTTGTTTTTAAGTGAGAGAGAACGAAAGCACAAGTGGGGAGAGTTGCAGGATTGCGGGGTTCCATCCCACAACCCTGGGATGGTGACCTGAGTCCTAATCAAGAGTCAGATGCCCAACTGACTGAACTACCCAGGTGTCCCAAATGGGCCAGTTTTTAATTCAATGCTTTTTCTTTTTCAATTTGACAAAGGTAATTGCCATAAAACAAACTCTTTTAAAAACAACCCAACATTATAACTAGATACGTGTCTCTTTTGCTGAAAATGCTAACTTTAGTTTCACTAGTTACAAAGAAGTTTGTATGTTTAATTTTTCTCATTTAAATATAGTTTAAAAAGTGGGGGGGAAGCAAAAACAGTGGCATAATGGAAGCTAGGAAAGAAATGAATGGTGACTTGAATTTTAACTCTAACAACAAATCCCCAATATATCAATATTCAGATATTGTTGTATTGACCTGAATAATATTTATTATATTTCAGTTTCCTATTATTATGCACACAAGTTTTGAAAGTAGTTTTCTGTGTTGGGAATATTTAAGAACTGTAATTTCTCAGTACTTATCAATTAATTTTCTTTTTTTAAGTTTATTTATTTATTTTATTTTTATTTTTGAGAAAGAATGTGTCGAGTGGAGGAGAAGCAGAGAGAGAGGCAAAGAGACAATCCCAAGGAGGCTCCACATTTTAGCAAAGAGCCTGACATGGGGCCTGATCTCAGGAAGCATGAGGTCATGACCTGAGCCAAAACCAAGAGTCAGTTGTTTAAACAACTGACAGATTTTATTTCTAGATTCTCCTCAACACTATTATGATAAGCTCTGAGTTGATTTGGTAAGAACATGGAGGGGAACTGGCAAGTAAAAATCTTAAAATTGTTATGGCAATGCCTGTTCTGGGACTTTCAATGCTCACGTTTTCCTATGAAGCAACCACGAAGAGTGACATGAATGTGACTTTCCTGTCATTGGACTTAGTGCTCATGAAGAAGATGAATTTATATTGTCTGGGTGGTTCTTCCTTAATTTTGCCACAACAAGCCCTCGAAAAGTGGGATGGGTATTTTCTTACACCATCCAACCAAGTTTGAATGAATGCCTTCCTTTCGTACATTTAGCACAGAAAGTAGACACCCAACATGCAGGCTGCTTTCAGAACTTCTCCCTGCCCTATGGGTCCCCCCACTATCCAAAAATCGAGCATTCCTGTGCAACCTTTCCTAAACTGAAATGGAGTAGAGAGAGGAAGTCATTACCATTTCATAAAAGTGAAAATCCTCTTTAGATCGCTTCTGGTCATCAAATTCAGGTACTAACATAGGTGTCTGAGAAGTGTGAAGGGGGGCACCCTGGGGGGCTCAGTCAATAAGCATCTGACTCTTGATTTCAAGTTAAGTCACGGTCCCAGGGTCATGGGATCAAGCCCCGTATGAGACTCCCTCTGCCCCTCACCTGCTCACGATCTCTCCCTCTCTGCCTGTCTCTCTCTCTCTCTCTCTCTCTCTCTCAAAATAAATAAACCAACTTAAAAAAATAAAAAAGAAAGAAAAAAGAAAGAAAGAAAGAAAGAAAGAAAGAAAGAAAGAAAGAAAGAAAGAAAGGTGAAGTAGCCTAACCCAACCTTCCAGACAGCCAGGGAAACGTGGATTCTGAGTATGGATGGGAAGTTGAGTTCTAGTCACAGCTCTGTTATCAACCGGCTGTGTGACAGTGAACAAAATGGTCACCATGTGCTTTCGTTTCACATTAGCAAAATGAGCAGAAAGGACAATATCTCTATGTCACTTCCCGTTCGAAAACATTTCAAGATTTTTAACTGGAAATGTTTGAATATCAGAAACTCCTTTTTCCAATTCTTCCAAGATTTATCCTATTCACAACTTTGTGTTGAATTAGTAGGATAAAGACAACCATACAGGCTTATGTCAAAGAGGAAGAAGATGGCCATCCCCTTTGCTTTGATGCTGTTGGCGGCAATAACAGAAGGAATAAATACCAACTCAGGGTGTTTAACCATCAACTGATGGAAATTATTTCCTTGAGTCCCCTCTTATTGTTATTGTGAGTCAGTGCCTCAGTTAGAGTCAGAGGCAAAAACTAGTCTCCATGTAACCTCCAGAGGTGCTTACGAATGGTTGAATATATAAGTGCTTTGAGCCCCAACAGATGAATATGTATACAGTGTGTTATATTTCCTTTATAAATTCAATATGATTTTGTTGGAAGACATGGAAAAAAAAATTAGACCTGGGACCAAATTATATGTCATTTAAAAAATTTTTTCTTAATGTTTATTTATTTTTGAGAGAAACAGAGACAGAATGCAAGTGGGTTAGGGTCAGAGAGAGAAGGAGACACAGAATCCGAAGCAGGCTCCAGGCGCTGAGCTGTCAGCACAGAGCCTGACGTGGGGCTCAAACTGACAAGCCGTGAGATCACGACCTGAGCCAAAGTCTGACGCTCAACCGACTGAGCCACCCAGGTGCCCCACCAAATTCTATGTCATTTTATAATAAACCCCCACATTTAAGATGAACCCTTTACGTAATTTGTGATCAAACTAAACAAATTTCTTTGTCATTTCCAATTCTCATTCTGCAAAAGCCTAAACTCTACCTGTGCATATTTACATACCTGAAGGTTAAAGTAAGGGACAGAGAAAATGTAAGATGCTTTTACTTTCAGACAAGAGTAGCAGCTGGAAAGTCAAAGGTGGCTGTAATGGCAGGGGAATAAATCCTGGCGTTGTAAGAGCGCAAAAGCCAGAAGGAGGCGAAAAGGCAGGAAAGAAAAGAGGGTGAAAAGTAATACATCTTAGTAAATTACAAAAATTGCTAAAGGCAAAGTAAATTATCTGTGAGCTACGAGCCATTCGTAACAATTTATTATCACTCTTATTTCCTTCTACTCTGAAGTGAATTTTCCTGCAGCGTCAATTTATTATGTATTTTATCTTCTCAGTTTTTAACCTAATCTTCTGGGAATTCTAATTACAATGATGCTTTGGGCCCCTCCCCTCCTCCCCAATATTCAGAGAAAATCAGTGTTTTACTCTTGGCCAAATGCTGTGCGGTCGCTTCCTTGATGAATCGAAGTTCAAATTTAGAAAATATATTATGTTGGCCCATTTTACAATTTACCCAAATGAAAATGTGTAGTTGCATCGGTAAATGTTAGAGAGATTGGATGCATAAAAAAAAAAATCGGCATGACTGTCAGCAAATAGAGCAAAATTAATACTAAGAATCTTCAGATCTACCGTGCACATTTTTCTGGGACTTTGTGTAAACATCTTATTAAGGGATGATGAAATTAAATACCTGCTTCTGTCACCTGTCCATGACTCACTTGCGGAACTCAAGGGCTGACAAACAGCTTCCAGGCTAGATCTATCCTACCATCCATGTTTAAAGTTTGATTGGAATACAGGAATCCTTATTTCTTTACTTGTGGTCTGTGGGTCTTTTCGCACTAATACAGCCGGTGAGATGACTTTTGTGGCCTGCAGTACATAAAGGGCTTACTATCTTGTCCTTTAAAGGAAAAGTTTTCAGGTCCTTTACAGGAAAAATTTGCTGACGTCCAACAGATACTAAGGGACAGGGCCGACTGCCACTCTAACCAGTCATGTGTTTTAAGTTGTTCCAGGCCAGGAGAAATGTCAAGGGGTTTGGTGATGGCGTGTTAGTATGTGACAATAACTACCATTTATTGATAGCTTCCTGTGGACCAGCATCTTCTGAGCAGTCTACATAAACAGTCACCTTTAATCCTTACAATAAAGAGGTAAATATTATTACTGTTGCCATTTTATAGAGGAGGCGCCTGGAGAGATTTTGTAGTTCGCCCTGTTTACCTACATCCGTGGAAGCCAGGGATGGACCCTGAGTAATCTGATGCCGAATTCATTTAAAAAAAAAAAATTAATGTTTCTTTATTTTTGAGACAGAGAGAGACAGAGCATGAACGGGGAAGCTTCAGAGAGAGAGGGAGACGCAGAATTCAGGCTCCAGGCTCCAGCACAGAGCCCGATGCGGGGCTCGAACTCACAGACCGGGAGATCATGACCTGAGCCGAAGTCGGACACTCAACCGACTGAGCCACCCGGGCACCCCCCGAATTCATTTTAAATCTGAACAGAAAGGTATGTGGAGGGGGAGAGGGAGGGGTGGGAGGGCAGTTATTTTGTATTTTCCTGTTTTCTTTATCTTGCCATCTTATAACACTGCGGCTGGTTCGACACAGCACAGAAAACCCAGGCAGAGGGGTCCTTGTGCAAAAGGATTATATGTGGTGAAGATGAGAATGCTGTGATCAAGATTACCCGGAGCAAAGCGGCTCACGGAACATGGAATCCCATCACCTTGGATCTTCCACACTCCCAGGGTAAGTGGTACAAGTTTATGGGTAACGCTTTTCCACTCCGCCCTTCAGAGAACCCAAATCGCTTCCATCCACAGCTTTGCTCTGGCCTCGGGGGCTCGTCTTGTCTCCACGACAGGAGTTGAGTGACAGACTTGCCCCTTTCCAGGCTGCAGACCAGGAAAAGAGCATCCAGGAGCACACATCCCATGTCTCGGGGCTCATATCCACGGGGAAGCGGCAGGCTTGACCTCCACTCACACCCAGCAGGGGAACGGAGTCATATTCTATCAATCTACCTGCAAGGAAGGCTGAGATCTTTGAGCTCCAGCGAAACAGGCCACCTCCCCAGCCACAGCCCTATTTCTATGGGAGGAGGGAGGGACTTGGGGTTGGCAAATAGTAATTTTCACAAAAGCAAAGGAGCAAAAATGCGATCCTTTTACAGTTCTCTGTGGGATACCTGGGGCGCACGACTTTATGGTTCAGCTGTTCTTCAGAGGGCAGATCTGTATGAGAGCGAGTGAGGGAGAGAAGACACGAGTAGACAGAGTTTGAACTGAGAGAGAATCAGAGCATACAGACCTCCCTTACTCTTTGGATTAGAGTAGAACATCTTTGGATTGCCTATCCACTATTCTCCACAGTTAATATTTGATTTTCAAATCTGCAGTGTATCAAGTCTTTGTATTTTACATCAGATATAATCTCAGTTTTTCAAAAATAATTGATAGTGTTAGACTATAGTAACATAAAATATATTTATATGCCTATGTATATAGAAGTATATACATAAATATATATATAAGTGTATATAATTATATATATATTTTTAAATTGTTTTTAATGTTTTATTTATTTTTAACAGAGAGAGAGAGACAGAGCATGAGCGGGGGAGGGTCAGAGAGAGAGGGAGACACAGAATCCGAAGCAGGCTCCAGGCTCTGAGCCATCAGCACAAAGCCCGATGCGGGGCTCGAACTCACAGTCTGCGAGATCATGACCTGAGCCGAAGTCAGACGCTCAACCGACTGAGCCACCCAGGCGCCCCATATAATTATATTTTATAGCAGGCATACATACACATACTTTTAGCTTATTCACTAAAATTATATTAAATGGTATTTATTGTTTATTTTTCTTATGTAAAGCTGCTAAGACAATACATGGTGACTTTCCTTCCCTTGGGGGATCTACTTCTGATTGTTGTCAACTATACTTTAATATTTTAATTCTTACCGTGCATTAGCAGAGCAGAAAACCAGAGGTCTGAGTATTTGGGGATGGAAAAGTTCGGAAAAGGTTAGTAGAGATCAAAACAGAAATCAGTTGAGACTTGAAGGGAAAATAAAAATAGCAACTACATAGATTTGAAATACACATAAACACACATACACACATTCCCTAAAGGAAATTAAGAAGCTGG
Source organism: Herpailurus yagouaroundi (assembly GCF_014898765.1). Lineage (NCBI taxonomy): Eukaryota > Metazoa > Chordata > Mammalia > Carnivora > Felidae > Herpailurus > Herpailurus yagouaroundi. The sequence continues at coordinate 9,983,088 of NW_024412397.1, read as the reverse complement.
GCTAATGAATATTACGGAGTGTAAGTGACTTTGTCCCTCTGATTAACAATGACATTTTCCTTTGCTTAAATAACTTAAGCTTAAATTGCCTACTCCAAATCAACTGTGGGGTCTCTTTTATAAGAGCATTAATCCTATTCACGAGGGCTCCAGAGTCATGAACGAAGCACTTCCCAAAGGTCCCACCTGCTAAATACCATCACACAAGGCATTAGGATCTCAACGTATAAATTTGAAGGCGACACAAACATTCAGAACATAGCAAAGTCTTTACTCTGCGGTTTTAAGTATGAAACCTTAGTTAAACTAACATAATAAAAATATCTAAATCAGTTCTTTCCTAAATGCTTACACTTTATAGGTTTTGACATCTTTTACCTCCATATTTGTACTTTTGTCTCTTTTAATGTGTGCAATTAGTAACTGAACGACCCTACTTTGCTTTGTATTCTTTCACAGAAAACAGCAAAGGGGCGCCTGGGTGGCGCAGTCGGTTAAGCGTCCGACTTCAGCCAGGTCACAATCTCGCGGTCCCTGAGTTCAAGCCCCGCGTCAGGCTCTGGGCTGATGGCTCAGAGCCTGGAGCCTGTTTCCGATTCTGTGTCTCCCTCTCTCTCTGCCCCTCCCCCGTTCATGCTCTGTCTCTCTCTGTCCCCCCAGAAAATAAATAAACGTTGAAAAAAAAATATCATAGAAAACAGCAAAGAACGATCTAAATGGAAATAAACTAACAGTACACTGCTCCTGAGAGTCAAAGGGTGAGGGACGCGTAGGTGGCTCAGTCAATCATGATCTCCCAGTTCATGAGTTCGAGCCCCAAGTCAGGCTCTTCACCAAAAGCACAGATAGTGTTTGGGATTATCTGTCTCCCTCTCTCTCTGCCTCCGCCCCTCTCAAAAATAAATAAATAAACATTTTTTTTTTAAGCAAAAGGGAGAAAAAGTTCAGCTATGTAGGCCTTAAGAATAACTGGAACTTTCTAAAAAATATATTTATTTCTTTTATTTGGGGCTAAAGGAAGCAGTCATGATATTAGCAAATCAATATAGCTTATGATAAAACACATTAACAGGAACCAGAATTTCTTGTAAGATTGAAACCCCAGCTCCGACATTTAACATACTCATTTTGGCCTTTGTTTCTACCCTAAAAACTAATGTAATATCACTCCCCTTACGGATTATTGTGCAAATTAAACAAATTACTATACATAGCATCTGGCACGGAATGATCATGTAACACCGTTATATATTATCTATCATACTAAAAGTAAAATCGAATTTGAAATTTGATGGTAATGTTTGGGCATTTCTGGAAAAGCGAAAACCAACTGTGATCTCAGATCCACATTTGCGTTGAGAGAACTAAAATAAGAATATCATTGGAGCTATTATACCTTAACGCTTAACAGTGATTTTGTGTCTCTCATTAACTGCCAGGGCAGGAAAACTCCAGCTGAGCACTTCCCTTCTCTTTTTAAATAAATATAGTCAATGAAGTTAAAGCACGGGAAAGTGAACAACAAAATTCCAACTTAGTTTGGACTTACTAAACTTATTTATCTAAAACACAAACAAACAAACAAAAAAAACACAAAGAAACGTCTACGAGTAATAGCTTTCGATTTCTCTAACATTGGGACTTTCTGCTCTCGTCAAAATACAGTCGTGTTAAGGAAGTAAAACTTATTTGCTTCAGTCTAGACAACATTTTGATAGTATATTTTTTATCTCTGGACCACATACGTGCACTATCCAAGTCTCCAGAATGAAAAACAGAAATATTGGCATAAAAGGTCAAATTGATAGGCTGTATTTATTCAGTACTGAAAACACAGGGGTTACGGCAGCCTCCAGTCGTGGGAGCATAGAGCTAATGAAAACGCAGCGGAATTGGAGAAAATAAGGGTATGCATGAGGGCACAGGGCAAGCGCGGACAGTTACCATTAGCAGGTGACAACGGTGGGGATCCAAGAAGCTGCTTCCAATTCTGTCAGTTTGGTTTCGTTTTCTTCCATAATGTATTTGTTGAGGATAAATAGATGACTTCTGGGGGGCCGTGAAGAACAAATGAATATAAATAAGTACATTGTGTTCATTGCAAAAAAACACTTTACAGTTCCGCAAAGCAATTGTTTGTTCTTTGAGAAGGTACTGAGTCTACATACTAAACTATTAATCAAAATCATTTTTGTACAGCTTAATTTTATCATTTTCTATCTAGAAAAGACCAGACTGGGAATGAAAGATTTAAGCACTAAATCACATCATCTGAACCCGACTCCAACTTATTACCGCATAGTGTGAAAAAAACCTGACGGCACAATGCTAAAATATAGTTACTCAAGTGAAATAAAAGAAAAAGTGTATTTTAAATGTGTGTATGAAAAGCAATATTTCCTTAATGAAATCCTGAAATGGAATACGTGCAAAAACAGGAGGATTGGTCATTAAAGAAGGAAAGATTTGACTGCAGAAAGCATACTGAATATAGAAATATTCAGCATATATATGGATTTTCTTGATACATTGGCATATATAACTACATGCCTATGGGTGTGGGTATGTGAATTATACCACTGATTTACAGTGTTTGACAATGACTAGGGGAAAAAAATCTCATTTCCCCGCATTTCCTAAATCTCTCTTTTTTTTTAATGTTTATTTTTGAGGGGGAAGGAGGGGCAGACAGAGAGAGGCAGGGAGACAGAGAGGATCCTTAGCGGGCTCTGCACTGACAGCAGAAAGCCCGATGCTGGGCTCCAACTCACAAACCATGAGATCACGACCTGGGCCCAAGTCTGAGCTACCCAGGCACCCCTCCTAAATTCTTCATATCCTTTCTATTCCGTCTTTTCCATGTCTTAGAAAATACAGGCCATATTCCATTGTTCTCACTGAGAGAAATCAAAACGGACTAATGCAAACTTCAGTCTCGGCAAATATCGCATTCCGCGAAAGGAATCTCTGCCTCGCGTGGAGCATTTACAATAATTACCCACTAATTTAAATCTAAGCGAATTGAGTAGCTTTTTTTCAGAACAGAGCAACATTGCACAGCATCACATATACATTCCATTTTCTTCTAAATTGCGCTCAACAAATTCTTTAAAATAAATAATGCAATGTCGTTTTCAAGGTAGATAATGGACACAAACATCATTTGTTAAAGCAAGTGTATAAGGCAATCGAAAATACCGGCGCTAACATATTGCAGTATTACCAGGGTGAGGTGGGTGAGGGGGACAGAGGCGCTTAAAGCTCGGAGGGGGTGTGTGTGGACAAGAATGAGCTACAACAGGCAGGAAGAGAGAGTAAAGGCTTGCAGCTCTTCCTTGTCTGGGCACAGAAGGAGACGAGGTTTGGTGTGGTTTTAGCATCAGAGGCTCAGGCAGCAGGTGGCTATGAATCTTCATCCGAAGCCAGAAGCAAAGCCCCAGAAAAACAAAAGAATGTCAAAATAACTATTGCCATGAATTCATTTTGCTTGCTGTTATGCAACTTTTCAAAACATGTGACTACTTTTTTCTTAAACTCTGTATTTTACAATTCTTTTTTGGCCCAAACTTTTATCATGAATATTTCAAACAGACAGAAAAACAGAGAGAATAATGAAATGAATATTCTTGTATCTGTTACTTCTATTTGATAGCTGTTAGCATTTTGCCAGGTTTGCTTCATCCTTTCTTGTGTGGTTGATTTTGTCTAGAATCATTTTCTAGCGTTTTCCCTTCTCTGTGTGCTTATTTAATCCGTGATGATTGTTCACTTATCACACAATTGTTGCCTGATATCTTTATCAGAGAGGTTTTATGATTCAAAAGCCATGAATATCTGTACATATTATCTTAAAAGCTTTGGAATTTTTATGATAATTTTCAACAAAATTGTTAGCATAACATAACTTTCCAATATCCATCTAAAATAGTATTTGGTCATCTTTGAACACTTCATGGCCTGGAACTTCATTTTCTTTTTCTGAAAATTGTTATTCATAGAAAAAAAATTTAGCATGTTTTTCACAATTAGATCTTTCATGCAACTATGAAATACACTATCACTTGCTCCTTTGTTTCAATGATATGCACTTACCTGAGCCTGTTAGACACCATTTGGTCACAGACTTCTCCATTTTCTTAGAGAGAAATAATTCAACGAGTCCCCTTTTAATAGGCATGTGTGTTGTTTCCATAATTTTTCTTCTTTTTGTAATGTTTATTTATTTATATATATATATATATATATATATATTTTTTTTTTTTTTTTT
>NW_024412397.1:9873257-9978721 GCF_014898765.1 Herpailurus yagouaroundi | reverse complement strand
GGGCGGACAGAGGATCCAAAGCAAGCTCTGTGCTGACAACAGTGAGCCTGAGTGGGGTTCGGACCTAGGAACTGTAAGATCATGACCTAACCTGAAGTCAAATGTTCAACTGACTGAGCCACCCAGGTGCCCCTATTATTTTTGTATTACAAATAGGGCTCCAATTATTAATCATGCTCATATGTGATTTCATGCTCATGCAAGGATATATTTAAGAGAGATTTCCAAAAGTCAACACTGGGCCCAAAGTGCAAGGTACCTAAAATTGGTAAGATATTCACAAATTTCCCTCCCTGGCTCCCCTCCATTTGCCAACAGAAAGAGAGATATTATCTAAAATTAATGTTCTTTTTAGTTTTCATTTTTATTTCCATTTATCTTTTCAAGGGGTGAAACTTTTTTTTTTCATATGTTAAAAGGACATTTGATGGGCACCTGGGTGGCTCAATCAGTTAAGCGCCTGACTTTGGCTCAGGTCATGATCTCAGGTCCTGAGTTCAAGCCCTGTGGAGGGCTCTGTGCAGACAGCTCAGAGCCTGGAACCAAGTTCAGATTCTGTGTCTCCCTCTTCCCTCTGCCCCTCCCCTTATTGTGTTCTGTCTCTGTCTCTCTCTCTCAAAATAAAGAAATAAAGACATAAATAAATAAATAAATACACATTTAAAAAAAAAAAGACATTTGAGCTTCATTTTCCATGAGTTGTCTTCTGAATTTTTTTTACCTGATCTTTCTCTAGACTTTTTTTTTTTTATTTATATATTAGGATAAAATAGCCCTTTTTCTGTACTCAGTTGCTTGTCTTTTGATTTTATTTATTTATATTTTCTTTTTTTAATTATTATTATTTTTTTTTATTTTAGAGATAAGGTGTGCAAGCAGGGGAGAGGGGTAGGCGGGGGGAGAGAGAGAGAGAGAGAGAGAGAGAGAGAGAGAGAATCTTAAGCAGGCTCCACCGTCAGCAGCATGAAGTCTGGTGCAGGGCTCAAGCCCAAAACCCTGGGATCATGACCTGAGCTGAAATTAAGAGTTGGACGCTAACCAAAGGAGCAACCCAGGCACCCCAATTTCTATTTTCTATGATGACTTTAAAAAAATCCACCAATGATTTTCACTGTATCTATTATTACTGTGCTATGGATTGAGGAATGTTCCATGTTTTTTCTAACATTTTTATGTTTATAATTTTCTATTCGACTTTGCCTTTATTTATTTTTATGCCATCGTTAGCACATCTCTGAATGCTTTGTTGCCAAAGATTTCTTGCTTCTTGTTCTACAGTTTGTCATGCATAAAAATAGTTAAGGTTTTCATGCTTACGTCATTTACCTTTTCATGTATGTGAATTCACTATCCTTTGCCTCAACTTTTATTTCCAATATAAACAGTGTTCTAGGCTTGTGAGACTGACTTATTTTCTTTACAAGTTTTTATCTTTCATAGATGATATTTTCAATGAATAACGTGGAAAGATGATGGTTGTTATGCAAAAACATTTTTAAACAATGTAATCCAATTCAGAGTACATGGCACTATCCAGAGTATGATACATTTTTAGTAATGTATGACTGGTATGAAGTCATTATAACAAATGTTAGTTTCATGCAAAGTCAGAGTGTAACGAATACCTTTATTATCTTATTAACATTGACTAAATTTTTATCATGTTAAATTATTTACATTTTTAACATTTTGTTTGATTTTAAAATTGTCTAGAATGTATTGGTTACGTGACAAATCACTGCACAATTTAGCACCTTAAAACAACCACTTTATTTTACCCATGATTTTGTGTCCCAGGTAATAGAAAAGTCCTGAGCTGGGCAGCTGTGCTTGGAGCAGCTCATACAGCTATAATGACATGTCGTCCTCGACAGCAATGATCACAGATTGTTCAAGAAGGCCCATCCAAATGCTGGCAATTGATGCTGGCCGTCTGCTGGGAGCTCAGCTGGACTGTTGACCAGATCACCTCCCATGGCCTTTCCAAGGTGACAGTCCTCTTATAGTTAATTGCTTGCGTCTTGGCTGTTTTGCCAGAGCTAACACTGATGGACAGCACACAGAGCTGCCTGGCCCTATCTGAGCTGATCACAGTGGTGGTGTAGTGTCACTTCTTCCATACCCCACTGGTGGGATCAATCCACCGGATTCAAGAAGACAGGACGGAGGCTGCAGTTCTGAGTGGGTTGCGTGACAAGTTCTCACTATTGACAAGCATGTGTCAAGGGAAAGACTGTTCCACGCATCTTTGGAAATGGCAATCTGACACATTATGCTCCTACTGGTGCGTATTTAGTATATTATCATTAAGCCATTTTACAACTGAAAGACAGAGACTGATGGATTTTCCTCTGTACAACTTGATGTGCACATTCTTTGAGGAAGATGGGTATACTGGCTTGCTGTGTCTCTTCATTGCTACAGTGATTAATTTGTTCACTTTTAACATGACTATGATTGATTTTTCCCACATATTTGAGGACTTGGGCTGCTATTGTATTTTCTAACCTCTCCTGAAGCTTGGCCCTAAAGATAGGTAAATACATGTAACTATCAATATAAATGTACATGACTAGTTTTCCTATAAAATAATGGCTTACTTATCAATATTGCAAAGGACAGAGAGGATTTATATTTAACTCAGATAAATGATTGCCTCTGCAGCAGTTTTTTGGGATGAGAACAGACAGGGGAAAAATATGAGCCAATCGATTCTGTCATGTATTTTGTTTTTATTTTAAAAGAAGAGAAAAGTAAATATGGCAAAATCTCAACGATTATGAATTCTGAGTTATGAGAATACAATGTTACTTTCGGAAATTTTAGTTGTTCTCTCTGCTTGTAACTGTCTTCAAAAATTCTCCATATAATATGGAATGTTTGCAACAGCTATAACCACAAATGATACATTTTCTTTAACGTGTATAATTTTGCTTTTTATTTATAAGGTATAATGTAAAAGGAACTGCCTTATTATTTTCATTTTTTGTCTTTTAAATAAATATGTCCTGTATTTTATTTTATGTTAATCATTTTCATGCATTAGGAATATGGTAATCAAAAATTTAAAGGAATAGGAGCTCTATCTTAAATGTAACTCTGTAATCATATTCATATACCTCGCCGACTGTTTCTACCAAAATAACTCAAAGTAGAGTAATAATATTTTCCTTTTATCATTTCAACCTTAGCAGCCATGGCTCCCTGTGTTTGCATACCGTTCCTCCCTCTAATCTGTAAGGCTTCCAGAATAAGAAGAGAGCCAAGCTAATGACAATGACGAGAGTCCTTGTGTCTGGAAAGCCCTGATAATGCTCCACGTGCATTAATGACATCTGTGTAACAGAACACCGTGAGACTTTAAATGGATCTTGGATCCAGAAAACTGTAGCAAGCAATTTCCTGTTTTTCTGCAGTGTGGAATGGTGCTTCTTTGCTGTTTACCTTCTATTAGCTTCAAAATCAATATGCATGGAAAAGCAGATCATTTTTAATGGGGTCACTTTATTAGCTTAAGAGCTAAAATGTTATCCTAACTGAATACTGATATGTTCTCAAATATATAAATATAAATAGCTTCCTCTAGAGGGGTCATTTTGATCAATACTGAATCTGCCATAGGCCTTTCTGTAGAGGTAATGGAATAATGGTGAAAAGTGTTATGAGCCAAGAATTTTAACTGAGTTAATGGTATCTAGTTCTCCAGAACCTAGAGAAAAATAGACAATGACCCAGAGAAGGCAGGGCAAAGTAAAGTTTAATTCCACAAACTCTCACAATTTATCAAGCATTCTGTAGCCTTGCTTAGAATACATCTCCAAATATATTTTAGTTTCTAATAATAAAGTTCAACTGTTTTATTTTGCAATTTTTGTATGGCTTTCCAAATGAGTTATTTTGGTAATATAATCTTCTCATCTATAACTCGCTGCATATTTTAGAATAAGTATTAAAGGGGATTCGTTAAGTTAAAGAAAAGGGCTGATGTTTGACGTTGTACTGCCCAGGTCGTCCACCATTAAATAGTAATGGACACTGACAGAGGTTTTATTATGTGGCCCACATTTGACCCGGAGTGCAACGCACGGCATACACACTCTGCTCCCCCTACCCCCACCGTCATTGTTCAAAACAGATTAGGCAGTTGTAACATTTTAAATATTGCTTCACATCATTAAGCAATCTGGCTTCTTCAATAATTCCTAAATTTCAGCACTGTGTTTCCCACAAGCAGGTATGTTTCCCGCTGCCCTTCTCTTTCCACTCTTGTTTCCAAAAGAGTCTGTCCAGACCATGATCTTCCGATTTCACCCAAACCCTTTGACACCCTTCTCTTCAATTCCAATCTAGATCTGCTCTTAGATTTATGTGTCCAAATCGCATCATCACTTGGATAACTGGCCATTATCTCAAAGCGAACATGCTTCAGATGAAAAACATCTCTTCCTTTGCAGTTCCGATTTTTTCTCTGATATTTTTATCTTTATCAAAGCCACAAGCGTTCAAAAATCTCTATATTCCTTCAAGTTGGTTAAGGTAGAAACAGATATAGTGTATGATTACTGGGTTAATTGCCCGAGTCTCGCTGTGAGTGAGTTCATGGCATGTGCCAGGCAAAGTTCCTGCTTTCATGGGGTTTAATTATACCTTAGGTGGAGAAATAAATTCTAAACATGTAAATACACAAATACCTGCATACTTCAAACTTAAAACAACTGCTATGAAAATTTCGCATTGCCGTTAAATGGCATAATAAGGAGACTTTACTAAGGAAAAGATAGGAAGGAGGTTTAGTATGTGGAGGGGTATCATATAACACATCTCAAGACAGTGACGTCTAAACAGAGATTTGAGTGATGACTATGGGTCAGTGGATTCAGCGGGGACAACATGTATGTGCATATGAGTGCATGTGTGTGCATGCATGTGAGTGAGTATGTGTGTGTGTGTGTGTGGCTTGTGTGTGTATAGTGGGGGACAGGTGTGTGTGCATATGTGTGTACGCATGTGTGTGTAGGTGATTGTGAGTGTGTCTTTAGTGAGATGAGGTAGAAAGACATCTGAAGAATGATTCCCTGGCACTTTCCTTTCCCACTGAATTTTGAGGTTAGTGGTTCTTCTTGCCAAGCACCGGAAAAGATGAGGAAATACAGACAAGAATTCTGTCTTTCTTGAAATGACACTTTTCACAAATATTTCTACTTTTAAAGTTCTTATCCAGGTTCTCAATTTCATGCCTCATCTCATGGGTACATGATTAAATGGACACAGCCAACTCACTTTTCATTTTAATTTTTCCTCGTCTGCCCCTTCACTCCCCTACGTGTGGTGTGGCCTGTGAAACGTATCACGGATTCTTATTACTTTAGAGGAATATCTGTTTGCCTCCAGGGTCCTTGATCAACTGAGAAATATCCTGCATGAACTGTGTCCTCAGTAACTTAGGTCTTTCTTCTCCCCATGATGAGGCTGCAATTACAATATTCTTCACTTCGTAATATATACTAAGTTTATCCCCAGGCCCCAGGGACTGACTAGGCTTTTAACATTCTTCCCCACAGACCCCACGTGCCTCATTTTTCCTCAGCAAAGGCCTGTTAGCTTTACAGTTTCAGCTCAGCTGGAGATATTTTGTTTCATTCTGCCCCATCTAAATTATGCTCCCTCGTGATACCTTAAATTTTTTTTGGGTGGTAATCGTTGGTATAAATTATAATTATGCATTTATTTGCATATTTGTATATTTCAAGTATATTTTTCGCAACTAAAGTATAACTGAGCACTGTGATTAAAACAAAGCTTCTGTCCACCTGTTGTATTACCGGGGTCCAGCCCATATCAGTCACTCAGTAAAAGATGAGGAAGCTTGAGAAAGGCATATTTCGTGGTCACTTCAGGCATAACAAGTGTGTATTCATATTTACGCAAGCTTGAATATATGAACCTTTCTGTCAGAAATAGTCCCTATTGTCCCTCTACCCATTCTATATTCTCCAGTATTGAAAACTCATACCATGTTTAGATGTTTCATAATAACAAATGCTGTGCAGCGAGGAGCCTGCTTAAGATTCTCTCTCTCCCTCTCTGTCTTCCCATCCCCCACTCTCTAAATAAATAAGTAAATACGTAAATCAATAAATGAATGCATGAAAAGAAAAAAACTAATGCTGGTGGAAAACTATCAAAGGTGCTCCAGGCAAAAAAAAAAAAAAAAAAAAAAAGTGCCTTGTGGGAAGGCAGTAAGACAGAAATAAGCTTGTTTGAACACATTTATGCCTGAAGAGAAGAATGATTAACAATATTTGTAAATAACCGTACACATAATCCTTTACTGAAGTTTGCACATGCTCTCTTATATTGGGCACAATAATTCTTCTAAAGTGCCTTGCCTAAACAATCAGCTTTGCTACATGACTAATAAAACATGTATACTAAACGTATAGGTTGAGTTTATTGCTTCAATCAAATAAAACTCAAAGTAAATTTAATTGGATGTATCTCTAATCACATGCATAATTGTTTTTGTGCTACATGCTAATAGCGTAGATGGAAGAGAAATGTCATTTCCAAATAATACTAATTATAGTCATATAGGTGGAAAACCAAATCACATATTTAATTCTCTGATACCTCTGAAAGACATTTTCTCCACGAGAGTTTCACTCTCTTCGATATCCTTGTGAGACAAAGCAGACGCTGACATCCATGGAGGGATTTACCATCTTTGGGGATAGATTTATTTAACAGATTACTCTGAGTTTCTCTGTGTTCATTTCATATTAGTGGTTGCCTTCTGCACCTGTCACATCTCTAAGGGATCATGACGTTGTCCCGCCCTCTTTCAGGGTAAAGAGTAAAGCCGTGATGGATAAAGGATACAGACTTAGGAAAAAGCAACGGATGGGGAGGAGATCATTTCTTGCAGGTTTTTCTCTTAAAATCCATCTCTCCTTTGTCTCCGAGCCCTGAGAGTTCAGTCAGTCATCATCCTTAGATCCTTAGGCACAGGATAATCACAAGACCCTCTCTTAAAAAGTGTCTGTAGTAAATGTGTGGCTTGAAATGTCAAATGACATATTAAGTCATTCCCTAATTAGAGATAAAATCCACAGTATGCAAATCTCTGAAAAAGTTAACAAATTATAAGATAGGAATTTGATTTACTATGTAATTGACAGAATCAGATGCCTTCCTGCCTTAGGAAGCAGTAAATCAGTGTTGCTTGAAGGGTAGGAGATTTGGCCTTTGAGAAATAAAAGGAACAAGAGGAGACCTAAATAAAAATCACTGATTTTATAATGGGTTCCTAAATAGTCTCTGTCGGTCCTTATCAGATCTAGATGCCTAGTTACGTATACACAAAATCATTTTTAATATTTCTTATCCATATAAAATTGTAAACACTCTTTGAGATATTCTTTATCAGTTCCAAATCTTTGAAATTCTGTCTCTATTGTGCCAAGTTGATTTCATTAACAACAAGTAAATGCTATGGGTTTTACCAGATATCTCTTGTATGTGATCCCCGATTTTGCTCTTGACTGCACTTCAATGTTTCAGTTTTCTAGGTAATCATGACTGGTCATTCTATTTTAGTATTTAGTATTTAAGCAAACCTGTTAAGAAAATATGGTTGGCTGCTGAGCCACATAGTACACTGTGTTTGCTTGAAAAAACTTTGTTATTGTCCCTGGAATTAATAACTATCTCATTTTTTTCTCGTCACTTCCTGTGCTCCTTTCAATATTCTATTTTCCCAAATCGTTGAAAGAGTTATAGCAATCTAATTTGTTGGAGCAGAGCACATTCTCCATCACTTCCATTTCTAAAATTACTCTCCTCCTCTTGTTTCAACCAAGGTTTTTTGCACCATTGCCGCACTGGTGTTTCCTTTCTCTACCAAATATGGATGCCCTTCTTAGGTGATATCCCTTGTGTCCTGAACACCAAGTCTTGCTTTTTCTTAGATAACAATCTTTTAAATAAAAACATCCTCCTTTGTCAGGAGGAGAAAGTCAACATGTGAAGTAATTATTTGTTGAACTTATATTGGAAGCTGCCATTATTCTACCCTTCTTTCAACATATGAAAATATATCTCATTTTACAAATAGGCTACAGACTATACGGTGCTAAGAAAAATTCCCCTGTATGTCCAACTGCTCCCCAAGCTTCCAAGAAACATGTCAATATGTTTATTGTGATATACTTAAACACATGTGTAAATTATTGAGACTAAAAGTCCCAAATAATTTATATATATCATATGCAGTTAGGTTGTGTTATAAATGTAAGTTGATTAATCATGGTGGAAAGTTCTTTGGAATATCAGTTCCAAACTCATGACCCAACTCTTTACCTTTGAAAAAAAGAAGTATTATACTGCTTTGAGCAAAAGACAAAATATATACATTGATATAGAATGTAGTCTAATAGTCGATATTTAATAAACACTCTTAGAATGGAAACTTCTTTAAGACATTAACAAGTAAGATACACATTTTTAGCTAACCTGCCCTGAATTGTACTTAGTTTTTAAAGAATAATTGTCATAGGAGTTAGGCGCTTTTTAAAAAATAAAAGTACCAAACTCAAGTATAATTTTAAACTTGCTGGAACTGACATCTCCTAATTCTATCAAGCTCTTCAGATTTCCAAATTCTTAAGGAAATTAAGCATATGCTGTTGTTTCTTAAGAACACAAGTGGAAAAGGCCATTTTAATGGATCATTATTCATTAATGTGATAGACATAAAATCTATTCAAAATTCAAGTTTCAGATGTTCATCCTTAGCCAGCTTTTTCTCTTTCTGATATGTCAATAGTTTCTCCTTGGTGTTTCTATCTTGCTTTCAGTATATCCCATACAATTTGTTTATGTATTCATAAATATCTTATATATCCATGTAGGAGAGAAGAAATAACTAGTTATTCCTGCAAGCGACACTGGTGTCTTAACACAAACCTAGGCCAGAGTAGTTACTTAGGATAATTTAACTGAGGACTGTGTCTTGAAGATTCAATGCTTCAGGAGCACAAGCAACAGAGTTATCAGCTCTTTGCAATTTCTCTTACTTAACCTATAAAAAGATTTGTCTGACGGCTCATGCTTAGATGCACTCATCATCAGTATTTCCCCGTGTTTTCTTAGACATTGCCTGCTTCTCCAACAATGAGGGTTTTGTTTGTTTTTGTTTTTAATATTTGGTCACAGTTGGGAACTCGGGGAATACCGTCACCTTAAATGTAAATCTTTGACCTTGGAGAGGTATAGAAGACCACCTTTAAATGAGGCTACGGTTTCCTCGAGACTAATCTATTGTGTGACTATATTGGAGGTTCACAAACAGAGCTGAATTATGTACTTGTTGAGCTTGAGAGGGTATGGGAAGTTTTGCTTGGGTATCTCTGTTCTGAAATTTGCCAGTGCTTTCGCTCTTCTGCTGTGTTGAATCCTTTGCCTTTATTAGAGCTGGTGTGAGTACACAGGAATAATTGTTGCAACCAGTGTAGTTGGCAGGATTATTGAAACGACGCCAGATTTAATTTTAACATGGCTAAGGCTTGGTTTGGGAGGAAGAAAGGAAAGAAAGGGAGGGTAAATCATGTCTAATGTCAGGTTGGCCCTTGAGCTATCCCTGATTTGAAGTTGCCCAAGCGTTATGATCAATTAAGGAAAATGGAATATAGAAAAGATAAATCCAGTGTTGGAGGGAATAGTAAAATGGATAAAGAACAAGATGTAAACCAAGGACAAACTGACAAAAAATTTCGTTCCTTGGCTGCTTTGGACTCTATTAGCGAAAGTCAAAATGGAGCCAGTTCCCCAAAGTGCTTGAATCTGCCTTGTGGAGGATAAATTATAACTCTAGTTATGATTTAAAATATTATACTAATGGGAATTTGTAAACCTATCAGGTCATAATAGATGTGATTCATTCCACCCCTCATTATTCAAAATCTTATCAAGATAAGAGATCTGAACAGGTAACTCCTGAGACTAGGGGTTATTCTGTCAAAGAACTGGCTCATTTCATGGACAGATATAAACAGCTCCCAGGGGACTTTTGCTACAATAAGTTTTACATATTTTTGACTGCAACAAATTTTCCTGGCTCTGCTCACAATTGAAAGGAGAGGGGATTTGAGTTAACACAAGGTTCTCAGTAGGCAACCACATTGATCACTGTGTGTGGGCTAGATGATCCCTAAATTTTACCCTTAATTTATTAATCTATGTTAAAGGAGTTAGAATAAGGTATAAGGAGAAAGAAAAGTTCTTTATTCTTCTAAAACATGTAAATATGCTGAGAATATAAGCCCATTTCGGATTGGTTATATCAATGATTCTTTGTTCCCCAGGGACATATAGCAAAATTTGGAGACTGATGTAAGCATTTTTTGAGTGGCTAAAAAAAAAAATCTTTCAAGTTAAAAAATAAGGAAATGCATCAGAGAGATTAAACCCAGAAGAAATCTTTAGAAGGTTGATTGAAAATTGAATGGAAAAAGAGGGCATCAATGATGTGACTACTGATGTGCTGATGTCAAACATCAGAGATTAGGTGCCCAAACAGCAAACGTCCTCTATCAATTCTTCAGACTCCACAAGAACCTCAGTTGATCTGTTCTCTATATACCAGCTTTCAAAAGTCTCAAGAATCTCAGAAAAATGCTTCCATATTTCTGGATACTTTGAGGCAAAGTCAGTGAAGATATTATGGGATGATAAAGAGGGCCACCATTTTGAACAATGGGGTGGTCAAGATTTCTTGGTACAACACCCAGATATGGCCCCAAAGCCTTTCACATTAGTGTGGGAAATAGCAGGTGTAAAAAGCTGACGTTCCTGGACATGATGCACATTCCCTATATTTGTAGTGGAGTTTAAAGGATATTGTGATGAAATTTAAAGGTTGTAGTGATTTGACTATGAAAGGTTTAAAGGGAGAGAATGGCTCAGAGTAGGAATTTGTGAAAGAAAGTTGTGCATGATTGTTTCGATACCTCTCCCTGAACTCCTCATTGAAAGCTTTTGATACTTGAATGTCTCTTCCCTTATCCAAGTCATTGGGAAAAGTGTTGTCTTTTATATCTGCTGCTTATATCCTTTTAGTTGGATATTTCTGATGAGAACCTTTAGAATGACCAAGGGCCACTCAATTAGATAATTTGAAACAATAAAGTTTCCCTCGGAGGGTTGGGGAGATTTAGGGGTCTTCGGCTCTTACCCAGGATATGTTCTAGTAGGTACTTGAATACTTTACTTGCTAGTCCGGTATAGCCTATAAAAAAAAGTTGGCAGATCCTGGGATGTTTCCAAAGGTGTCAATTGCACGAGAAATGATGTTAAGTCAAAATATGTCACAAACTGAAGAGCACTAATGTTCTGTTGAGATCCATTTGGCTAATACCGGCTTTCAACTCCTACGACAGAAGAAAGTCAAAGCAAATTTGCATTCATGTCATGTGGTCAAGAATACATTTTTACTGTGCTCCCACAAAGGTGTTTATATTCTCTTGCTTACTGTTATAACCTGGTAAAAGGAAAGTACCGGAACTATTTTGATGATATACTGAAGATATCTCAATCTTATAATACAAGATGTGGTGCAAATAGAAGGGTAGTAAAACTCTCAGGAAGAATCTCAGCATGAGCCACCAAGGAGATATACCTCAAAGAAAAATAAATTATTTCTGCCAGCACCAAAATATTAAAAAGAGGTACAGACACTGACTGGGTTTCCTTATTTTTGAAGAATTATATACCAAATTAAGGTTTCTACTACCCCCATTTAATTGTTGAGGGATCCTTAAAAGGCATTACACTTAACTTACAGTAGTTTAGAGGTTGCTGAACGACACTTGTTCTAGAATGCTACTGCATTGTGTCCAGGTGACAGTCACATTCTGACCATTGAAAAAAGAAAAGATAAATTTCCTTAACAGGTAGAATTATTAGTGATGTTCTTCTAGTATTAGAGGAAATAAATTATTATAATAATAATACCACCACCGTAGTGACTTAATAGTAATTATTTTTCAATAGGAATTGGGCTGGCCGCATGGTTTAAAACTGGTTCTTGAATGGTTAAAAGATAAAGGGTACATTTGACGAGGATGCAATGGTCTTCAAACTGTTATGGACCTAAAGGAAAAACAAGTGGGACATAGAAGTAGAAAATTCTCCTTCTGAATGTAGCAGGATCTGGTAGCAACAAGGAGTGTCATCATTTGCTCTTTGAAAGTAGCATTATAGGTACATAAAATGAGCACTCGTGGAGGAATTTAAGCACTGTACATGAGCAGAAAAAGGTAATTTCCTATCATGCCCCTCAACAGCAAGAAAATTAACTAAAATTGTTATGCTTCTCAATAGGAAAAAAGAAAGAAAGAAAGAAAGAAAGAAAGAAAGAAAGAAAGAAAGAAAGGGCAGGCACTAAATCTGTCCTGGGTCATACCACCAAGATCTGACCAAGTCCAGTGTGGACAGGTGGGTTTTATCAGTGTTTTCTCCAAAGCTTTACTTGGATACCTATGGGTCTTCATTGGATTAGAGACTCTTTCTGGATTCGGATTTGCGTCGTCTGCAATGGAAGCAGATGTCTCTAACACTACTATATGATGAACACAGAAAATACGATTCTAATCTGTCATCCCTGCCGCGGTGTCATCAGACAGAGGAACCCATTTTACTGCAGGTGCAAGGGGGAAATAGTCTAAAAAGCCTCCCATGTAAGCTATCATGCAACTTATCATGTACAAAGTGGTGGGTTGTTTGGAAATGAGAAAGAGTTACTAAAACCCATGCTTACAAAATTTAGGGATAATAAGCATCTAAAGCGAAGACTTAATGCATGCCTGTGTGCTGAAACTTAATAAGCATAGAAGTAAAAGAATATTATCGCTACCTCTACACTTGAGAAAAATAGAGAAGAGAGGGTGAGGTGGTTTGGGTGGAACTTCTTTCTGACTTCTACAATATTTCATTTTCTCTGACTGACCCTACAGTGGCTCTGGCACCTGCTTGCATGTATGAGCTCCAGAAAACGGGTTGACTTCTAATATGACACAATAACAATACCTTTAAAAATAACTGCTCAAACTCCTAATAGAAGTCTGAAGTGGTTGTTTTCAACTCCTCAACGCTATATCGATGTGACAGATGCAGCCTCTTTCCTACCCAGTGGAGGACAGCATGCTATAAACTTGCGATCATCTAAACCTACTCCATACAACTGGGAAGGAACAAAGCGGGAAGCATTGGCAAGAATCATATTGATGACAGTTACATGGGTTAAGCCCCTTGGCTGAACCAGAGGTTTCAGGTAAAAATTAATGATAAATGGGAAAATGCCAAGCGATTGCGGAGAAGGAGAGGGCTAAGACATAGTTGATGCAAAAAGGAAACATCAACATTACTCTGGCATCTCCTGAGGGATCGAGAGCTATATCTCCAGCCACTGATGGAGTGAAACTGTTTACCTACTGAAATCTCCTATATCTGAAGCAGAGGGTCCAGGATGGAGTCCAGTGAAATTAAGACTTGTTCAGACTGAGTTTATCTGTGGGATGCACTTTATTGATACTAATGACACCTTGTGGATAAAAGTAGCAATAATTAAAAAGGTATTTACACAATTGCTTCTCTTATCAGAAGTTAGATTTATTACAGATAATCCCTTTGCAGGGGTAACGTGCAAAAATTGTTGCCTTCAGAATGAATAAAACACACTTTAGTCAACAGCAGAACCACTAACAAATGCATACCTATTAATCTAATTGATAATTTGTAAGGAATATATCGGGAGGGCCAAAAAAAGTGGCTCCTGATTTAGTATATTGACTTGAGTTATTGAATCAACCAATAACAACAAAGAACATGGACCAGTGTGTGTTGAAAACGTTTACTGGATAAATAGCAACATCACTTAAAAATACTATATCCAGTCCTCCCAACAATCTGGGAAAATAATATTTAATCCCATCTTAGAAGGAAGAAACTCAACAGGACTATAGATTTAATAGCTTGTCAAAAATCACACAGTTCACTAGTTAAGGAAACAGAATCAAAACCTGGATTCCTCTAAACAAAATGTGTGTGTGTGTGTGTGTGTGTGCACATACATGTATATGTTAGCATTGTGTCATTCAAATTTTTAAATAGTTAAGATAACCTTGGAACAAATAATACTTTTACTTGACTTATTGATTATATTTATTATTTTCATCTCTTTTTAACATTTATCTGTTGGGATTAGTACAGTTTCTTAACCTCTGGCTTGCTGAATGGCCATCTTTTAGCAAAACATTAGATTAAATATTAAAGTTGATTTTCTTATTTTTTCTCCTCCAATGGCCATAGTTTCACTTGAGAATTTCCAAATTTTCTGGAGGCATAGGAACATCAGTATGATTAGGAGTTAGTTTCAGTATTTTTTTAATGTTTATTTATTTTTGAAGGAGAGAGACACAGACCACAAGTGGGGAAGGGGCAGAGAGAGAAAGAGAGGGAGACACAGAATTCGAGGCAGGCTCCAGGCTCTGAGCTGTCAGCACAGAGCCTGACGTGGGGCTCGAACTCACGAGTCGTGAGATCATTCATGACCTGAGCCGAAGTCAGGCACTTAACCGACTGAGCCACCCAGGTACCCCATCTTCAGTATTTTTGTAGAAAGCATTTAATTAAGGTATTTATAGGCAAATATTGATCCCAACCATGTGGACCAAGATCGAAGGCAAATAGAAACTCTGTTCCCCAAAACAGTGGTAGTGTGGCTCAGAAAGCTACAACTATTCATTCAGATTTGCAGAAAATATTTATCGTGCGCCTAACAGCAAGTAGGAAATAGAATAATGTGACCTGGTTGTTCGTATCTGTGAATGTATACAGTTTATATAGTGGTACAGCTTAAGATAATTTTACGACGCAGGCTTTATGTTCGAAAACTCAACCTTTAAAAAAATAATAGGTTGAGGTACAAAAAAGGTTCAACAACAAATGAAATCCCTGACCATCATCAATAATACGTTCTACTGAGAATAGAAAAAAAAAAATTTTAGGCAACAAAATTAAGTTATATTTTGTGTCAATCTGACTCTGATGATTGTAAGAGTCCAGGGAAGAAGAATGAGCCCCTTTCCATCAAGCATTCCATCACGAATAAATGGAATGGCTGTGAAAGCCTTTAGAAGAGATCGAGGTGTATCTTGATCTTGAACTTGAAGTAGGATACACAAAAGAGTGAAGAGGAAAAAGAAAGGAAAACGGATTTTGCATTAATCTTCTATCCTTTGCCCAGCATTCTTGTTTCAGAAGTGTGCAGCCTCATCGTTTCTTTCTGAACCCAGGGGATTGGCCTATTTTATAACAATTTCCTGGAGTTCCTTGAGGTTAAATACATTCCCTAATATCACCTAACTTTTAAGCCAATGTCTCAGGGTGGGGAAGGGTGTGCCCAGTGAGATTTGGATAACCTCAGTGGAAAAATGTGCATGCTCACATACACACTGTGGCTACCGTTTCAGAGGATTCATGAATTGCCTAAAAATCAATGCTAGTACTCAGATTAGGAATTTATGTTTTGTGCAAAGGGGACAACAGATTCATCTGACTCCAGAGCTCAAGCTTTTCAAACCTACTACAGGCAGGTGGGGAACAGTCTTGCTCTGTAAATTTAATGTTGCTATTCTCTGCTACCACCGCTTAATTCATTAAGGTGAATTTGCTCTCTGGCTATTCTATTGAGAGAATCTAGAGAGTAAGAACATTGCCTATTTGTATCTACTTTTAACCATTAAGAATAAGGTGCTCTGGTTGTTTGCATATGTGAATGCATACCGTTTACTTAGCGTGCATCCCTGAAGACAACTTCATGGATGAGATTTTATTTTCAAAACCTCAATCTTTAAAAAAAAAAGTAGCTCAAAAAGTTTTTAATTGTTCTCTGCTATTCACTCCAATTCATAAAAGATCACCCTTTTAGATTAAGAGTCCACCGAGATCAAACTTTCAGCCTTAGAGGATTGCAGGTTGTGGGGGAAGGTGTCTGTTGCCGCCATATTTTTTGTCACTAAGCAGTTACAGCCATGTGGTGGTTCATGCTCAACAACATTTTTAAAATAATATGGCTTTCTGGGACCAAACCATTGTGTTATAAATAACTGGGACAGAAGGCAATATGCTATAGAGTTCTGAGTACAAAGGTCGTTGGTGCATGGGCATTATCTTGTCCGCGGATGAGAAAGAGAAGTCATATTCTATCTCTGTTGAGAGGTTGAGAAGAAATGCAGAGCAAGTGTCCCCAGAGAAACAAAGTGGGCACATCTGCTGGGACAGACATTGCTGGTCATCAGGGTATCTGCTCTGCTCTTCATTTCTACGAACAGATTCCAACTTTATGGAGAAAGAATAAACCAGCTAACCACAGAATTAAATACCACTCAGAAACTTCCCTCCCAGACATATACCCATAAGAACTGAGAACATGTATTCAAACATATGCGTGTGAATAGCAGCACTATTTGCAGTAGCCAAAGGTAGTAGCAACCTAAATATCCATCATCAGATGAATGGATGAACAAAACGTGGTACATACAATTGAACAGGAGTGAATCACTGATACATAGACGAATCTTGTAAACATTCTGTTACGTGTGACAAGCCACAACTAAAAGCTGGCGTACTCTGTGATTCCATTCGTATGAGACAGCCAGAGCAGGGAAATCTATAGAGACAGAAAGCAGATTAGTGACTGACAGGGGCTGCTGGGACAGGAGGGTGAGGAGGAAAGGAGCTGCTAGGTACAGTGATGCAAATATTCCTGAACTACGTAGAGGTGGTGGGGGCCCAGCATGGTGAATGTACTAAATGCTACTGAATTGTACACTCTTAGAACTTTATTTTATGCACTGGGGACTTCACCTCAATGAAACGCACACACACACTTGAAAATAAAGGCTGTCCTAAGAATCTGGGTTAAAAAAAAAAGAAAGATTCAACTAAACCGCCACGTTTCTTGCAACTATCTGTGCCGCATAGTTAAGTTCTAGATGTTAAAATGTCAGTAGAAATGTGATGAAGGATTTTAGGGAAGACATTTGATGAGGCATAACTCTGTAGTTGGATGTCCTTTTTTGTTGTTGTTTCTCATATAGTTTTCTTTCTCCTGGTCTGCAAAATGGTTACAATGGCTGGAGCAGCAGTAGCCACCTTGGAACATGAGGTAACTTTGAGATTAGAAAGCTATACGGGAGCTTGTGTTCCATATGACCCAGACCATGAGAGAGAAATAAATCTGTATTCTGTGTAAGCCCATCTTTATCTTAAAATTTTCCTGTTATATGCATCATGCCATAATAGTAATGAAATATCTGCTTCCTGTGACTTGAAAGTTTTACCTTCTGATGGGATGCTCAGAATAACTTCCTTTTATAAAGGGATCTGCTCAATCTGAGTTCCCCTTTAAGGGTATATTCATGCAGCTGTGTGTGAAGTGAATGAGCCATGTGACAAAAAGAAATGTTGATGCTTTTTGATCCTACCTTCCCACTGAGATCTATTAAGAACTGTGAAAAGTAATAATCAGAGATGCCGTGGGTTTTAGTATGTATTTTTGGAAGCATAGGACCTCATAGAATGCTTTGTCTGGAACTATACTATAAATTTTGCAGATATGTTGAAATTAAATGGGAACAAGCATATTCTTTTTTTTTTTTAATTTTTTTTTCAACGTTTATTTATTTTTGCGACAGAGAGAGACAGAGCATGAACGGGGGAGGGGCAGAGAGAGAGGGAGACACAGAATCAGAAACAGGATCCAGGCTCTGAGCCATCAGCCCAGAGCCTGACGCGGGGCTCGAACTCACGGACCGCGAGATCGTGACCTGGCTGAAGTCGGACGCTTAACCGACTGCGCCACCCAGGCGCCCCAAGCATATTCATTTTTTAATGTCATATGGTGAGAAGGTTTAATTTTGAATAGAAGTGTTTAAAACAATGTATTATTGAAATCCTAAGGAAAAAGTGACAATAGCTAGAAGAACAGTAGGTCATTTTTTTTTTTTTTTTGTGGTGAGAAAATGCAGTTCAATTTGAACATTTTATGTAGATTAAATGTTATCCTTTGGTAAGGAGTGGATATTCCATATAGTTTGATATGGGATGATTATAATCCTGGATGGTATTGTTTCTTTTCTTATAGTATTAATCTATATTAATAAATACATAAATAATCTATATTAATAAAATAGTATGAGCAAAACGGGAAACAAAAAATATAGACTAGACTTCAAATTGGCTCTTTCTAAAAAAAGGGATAAATGAACAATTTTTTGAAAAGCACTTGCTAACATTTGATTTATTATGGGTATAGAGGAAGACTTTTAAAAGTTAAATATTTACTATATCATGCAGTGTGATATATTTGATGTATCAGGAGTTTTTCAAGGCTTCCACATTTACTGTTTTTGTGTTTCATTGTAAATGTAAAGGTAAAAGTTGTTGAAGTTAGAAAAGTAACTCACAAACTGAGATTACCTCAGAGATAGTTTAGAATGGAAGATACAGCGGGAATTACAGCAAATGGCCTGACACTCACAAGGTACTTACTATCCACGAGGCATTATTCTGAGGCTGAGTGATTGCTTCTCTAACCATGAAATCCTGACGCATTGCCTCTGTTTGCCAGTTGAGGACATTGAAGCATGGAGAATTTACGTCAATAAAAATGGTATGTGTCATGCATGGGTTGTCGAACATTATACAGAAAACATGGATATTCGAAGTTAATACAAATAATGAGCATACTAAATAAACATACATGTACATTGCTCTGATATAAGATAGGTTCCAAATAAAAGGCAACATCCTAGTTTCCACTGAGATCGACAAAGGTCTTGGTCTCCCATAATATACTGTATTTGAGAGCTATACCTGACGTACTACTTAAGATACTTGGTTACATGTGCGTTGCTCAAGTACCGTAGTATATAAAATTATATATACTTTGAAAATGTATTTTCCCTCTTTTGGATTTTATATAAAAATGTGTTTAAACCCTTCAGTTGTGTCTGCAAGATCAGTCGAAAGGTTGCCGCTGCCCGATGCACTTTTTATGTCCTCTGACACGTCTGCTCAGGATCCAGCATGTCCCCTTTGTCTAAATTATGTAAAATCATGACCGTTTTGGATCTGTACGTCATACTGTCATCAGACATTTGGTTAACCTCCCAGCACCCAATCAGAAAATACAATAACCTCAGGGCGTATAGTAAGGATCTCTTTACCGCGGGCTTTTACCACGTTGCTGTGTATGGGTAGGTGTGATCTACAACGGACTGCTACAACGATCTGAAGTTCTTGCCAAATGGGAGACTGTTCTTTGGGAGTATATTCTAAATTTCAATGCATTTAAGGGCACCTGGGTTGCTCTGTCGGTTAAACATCCCACTCGTGATTTCGGTTTAGGTCATGATCTTGAGAGACTAAAGAAAAATTACCAGGTGTACCCATAACCACGAAACAAAAGAACCCCCCCCACCCCCCTCCGCCATTCCTGGAACTAGCCGAGGCGTGCCGGTTGCGTCTGACCTAAAGGCGGGAACCAATCAAGTTCTGCTGAGTGTTCAAATTTAAATGTCAACCAATCACAGCTCTGTAACCATGGAAAGCCCTTAACTCCCCCTTAACTTGTTTGTGCCTGTCTATAAAAATGCTGTAAGAACCTCGCTCCAGGCCTCTTAGCGTCACCGGTAGCGAGTGCGCCCAGGTCCCGGTTCGAACCTGCAATAAACGACCCTTGCCGCTTGGCTTTGACTCTGGACTCTGGTGGTTTGTTTTCGGGGGGCTCTCAAATCAGGGCATATCAATCTCAGGGTTTGTGAATTGGAGCCCCCAGTCAGGCTCACTCTGGCAGTGCAGAGGCTGCTTGGGATTCTCTCTCTCCCTTTCTCTCTGTCCCTCCCCCACCTGTTCTCCCTCTGTCTCTAAAATAAGTAAATAAATAAACTCGTACAATCCCCTGTCTTTTTCAGGATACGTAATATTCTGTTGTGTGTACGTATCACATGCTGTTTTTCCACTTGTGGGTCAGTGGACCCCTTTGGGCTGCTTCCCCCTTTGGGCTGTTGTGAATAATTCTGCTGTGACCTTGGGCATACAAATACTATTCTAATCTCCTTTTAATTATTACAGGTATATACTCAGGAATGGAATTGCTGGATTATATGGTAATTTCGCGTTTTATTTTTTGAGAAAACTGCCTAATATTTTTAAAATTGTTTTTTAATGTTTATTTATTTTTGAGGAAGAGCGAGACAGAGGGAGAAAGAACACAAGCAGGGGAGGGGCAGAGAGAGAGAGAGAAGGCGGCACAGAATCCAAGGCAGGCTCCCGGCTCTGAGTTGTCAACACAGAGCCTGAAGCGGGCTCAAACTCATGAACCGTGAGATTATGGCCTGAGCCAAAGTCAGATGCTTAACCGACTGAGCCACCCAGGCACCCCTAAAAGTTGCATAACATCTTAAACTGATTTTGATTAAGATCTCATGACTTCATGTTGAAGAATTATGGCCCAAATCTACTTTGTTATTCAAAATAATGTAGGTGAATGTAAAACCTGTAATTGCTGACTCATAAGGCTTATCGGTGGATCATTTTGATGAAAAGGAAAAATGCATTTTAAATATAGTCCTACCCAGTACTCAACCTTATTTGAAGTTGGGGACACAAGGCCCAGCACCTGGAACTGATTTGTGTTTGGTATTTTTTAATGTATTTTATCATCTTCCATATTATATACCTTCCTCCCTTTTGTTGTTCTTTGTGGTACCAAGCTTCTATTAAAGCAAGTTCAAAACAGGTTTTCAGGAACTGGCAAATAACTAGCCACTAGAAGCAAAATCATTGTGCCCTTGAATATGTGGACCTCATTAAATAAGTCTGAAATATATTTTATTTTGAGAACACTAAATTGCTTTGCTTATGGAGATATATCAACACAAATTGGCTTTGCCATTTGATTGCTTTGAAAAAGCTATTTAGCATCATATAGCTTTATGATAAACAGTGCTTAAGGTGGTATGCAGGCTTCTCTTCATTACAAAGGACGAAGTTGCTCCTTTAAAGCTGACTTGTTGAACTTTATTTTTCTATGCAAAAAAAAAAAAAATCATTGAAAGTTAAATTAGTTTTATTCTGGAAAGATCAGATGCTGATGCACACAAGAGGTGTAAAAGGTAAAACATAATCATTCTTTGATGGCTTTCAACTCATTCTGTAATTATTGAATTCACATTTTGAATTCTTCACATTTTGAATTCTTTACCCACAAATTGGTCAATGTTACCTTGCAACACTTTCCAGTTTTACAAAGACTTTCTAAATTATTAGTTTAGACAATTTCAGGCTATTGTGTCCTAAGTCTCTCCATTTTGTTGTTTATCTGCATTTTCTTCTTTTAAATATTCGTATATTTTTATTCTTGGTTAACTGGCATAGTTTTATTCTTGATAACTATTCTTGCTTAACTATAAATTGCTTAACGTATTGTATCTCTGTTGAGCATATTTCCTTCAATCTCTTTGATTTTTTCTAATTTATATTCATTTTCTCTCTTTTTAGAAGTATTTCTACTTTATGTTCATTATTTCCGTATTGTTTTCCATAAAATTGTTTTTATAACTGTTTATAGATTTATGTATCTTTCTTCCACTTAAATGATGAAACTCAGACCCTTATGAGGTAGTTTTTATTACTGTTCAGAATATCCATTTTTCCTTCCTAGTGTTGAATATATAATTCCGCCACTTGCCTGTGTGGTTTTCTTTGTCCAGTGAAATGTGAGATGTGACACATGTCACTTCTGAGTAGTTGGCTGATCATGATTACCTCTGCTTCACCCCCCCCCTCCCGCCCCCCGCTTTGGATACCAGAAATATGCCTGCATCCGCCTAATCCCAAAATGGAGATAAATATTATGTGAGGGAAAGTCCCATCAGACAATAACACACACATAGTATGTAGACAAGTAAACCATTGTTGCTTGCCTATTAAACTTTGGTGTTATTTGTTACTGCAAAATAAATTAGTGTATCTTGACTGAATGTCCCTTACGTTATTAACAGGCAAAGGGGTGGAAATCATGTTATTTAAAAAGTACATTAATAAACATAGGAATACTCCATTTAAAACTCATGAGACCCAATCTATAACCCCAGTCTGTCAACCCAGTGAATCATGAGAAAAACATGGGACAAATTCCAATACAGGGACATCTCACAATACAACTGACCAGTACTCCTCAAAATCGCCAAGGTCAAAAAAGCAAGGGAAGGCTAAGCAAAAGTCACAGACCACAGAAGCACAAGGAGACATAACAACTCAATGTCATATGGTATCCTGGGTGGAATAAACACCAAGGAGTTATGATTAAATTATGAACAAGAGTTAGCAATATCTCTTTTTAGAGAACAAAATACCTCTGGAGTAAAAGCAAAGAAATGTTCAGATGCTGATTCATAACTGCCATGTCCTTTTATCAACTGAGCACATATTTAAATAATTTTCTTTTCTAAGAAGACCTGTGAGTGTTAATTTCTGAGTAGATCCATCCCTGGGAATGCATTTCACTGAACTGGCTGGACATAGACTTCTTGGACCCTAGCCAAGCCTCTCTAAGCGCTCTGAGAGCACTCTTGCCTTATCTCCTTGCTTAGCATTGCAAAGATAAAGTCAGAGGCAAACCCAATTTTCGTGCCTTTTTCAAAGTAATCTCATGTTTCTACTTAAATCTTGTATGGGTTTCTTGGACTTCCCACTATGTCATATGTTATCAGGACTTTCCACTACCTATATGACTTCTTTATGTTGTTTTTTTCACAACATAGAGAAGCCCCTTTAATCTCCAGATCAGGGTCGCTTTGATCTGAAACTGCAGATCAGCTTAGGAGGTGTGCCTCATATACTTCTGTTCTGCTGCTTTTTTTTTTTCTCCTTTGAGGAAACACATAACATCTGAAGATTTGACCTCTTCCCCTGCTTTTTCATTTCTATTGTCCTTTTCCCCATCAATTTTTGTCTCCTGATCCATTTATCTCTATTTTGGGAGTATGTCCTCCAAAAGATTGATCCTGTTTAATCATTGTTTAAAAAGGATAAAACTTTGGATCCCTAACGTCGGAAGAAACATGGGAGTGAGGAATATAGCCTCCCTTTCAAATCTTGTCTTGTAGGGGCAAAAGCACATACAATCGCCATCCCCAAATCTAAGAAGCAGCGTTTCTCCTTTTGAATGGCTCTCCAAGGTCCTGGCTTCTTGGGTCTCCAACTATCCTGGGATAAACCTGCAAGACTGCACGCACACCTTCACTTCCCAGCCGTATCTTAGGTTGCGTCAGGGTCACTGCGTGCCCTTCAGCAAGGATTCCGTGTACCCAGCAGGAACTGCCATGAAGTCTTTCCTGGAAGTAACTGTAGATCTCAGGTTTCAATGAGATAGCACTCCACCCTCTAAACCCATATTCACATTTCTTATGAAGATGTATAGTCTTTTTTTTTTTTAATTTTTTTTTTCAACGTTTATTTATTTTTGGGACAGAGAGAGACAGAGCATGAACGGGTGAGGGGCAGAGAGAGAGGGAGACACAGAATCGGAAACAGGCTCCAGGGTCCGAGCCATCAGCCCAGAGCCCGACGCGGGGCTCGAACTCCCGGACCGCGAGATTGTGACCTGGCTGAAGTCGGACGCTGAACCGACTGCGCCACCCAGGCGCCCCGAAGATGTATAGTCTTTTAGGGGTACCTGGGTGGCTCAGTCAGTTAAGCATCCAACTCTTACTGTCAGCTGAGGCCATGAACTCACAGTCCGTGAGATCAAGCCACCCCTCAGGCTCTGCACTGACAGTGTGGAGCCTGCTCGAGACTCTCTCTCTCTTTCTCTTTCTCTTTCTTCTGCCCCTCCCCTCATTCACATATAGGCATGCTCTCTCCTTCTCTATCTCTCAAAATAAAGAAACATTAAAAAAAAGATTTATAGTCTTTAAATACACATGGAAAAAGAGAAGAGGAATGGAAAGGAATGCCCTAAGTGTCACGAGACCACAGTAGGGGGAGAAAAGAACCAAGAACCAAAGCTGCCTGCTGCTTCAGAAAATTCCATGAAAATATGATGAGGCTAAATAATGTTATTCTGCTTACACTGTTATTTTAGTCAGTACATTTCTGCCACTCTGAGCTAGGAGCAAAAATTAGGGCCATTCAAAAATCTTGCTGAGTTTTCCTTGAATATCACCACCATCAAAATAATGATCTGTGTAATTGCAAATCATGATACTTTATCGAATACCAAAGTTACCACTATGAAAATTTCCATCAAGTACCAGTATATGCTCTTGATAGAATCCTAGTCTCCAGGATCATTGAAAATATGTGCAAAAATGTTTTTTCCACATCCTCAAATGAAAAACTGAGGGAGAGTATATCTAATACTACAAGCCCATTCTTGTCGCTATTTGAAATTACCCAGCACTAATTATTTGCCTTTATTTTCACTGGGACCTGGCCCTGGACCCACTGATTATTTTAATTGTCTTTCTTTAAATCTCTGAAGCACTATTACATCCTTTTTGGGCAGGTTCTATGTGCAAACTATGACAGGCAAAGTTGAACAAAGATGGGCATCTATCTTGTGTTTTGACTCTGCCCTGTGCTGTCATGCTCAGAATGATGATATCTGTCTCTGAACATCACCTCCAAGGTATTGGACTTAAGGAGCTGATTTACCATGACTTCTATATTTCGTGTGTACTGATTTCTCATTTTGGACCATATATAATTTATTTCTGCCCACATTATTTGTCTTTCTGCTGTTCGTGGTTTCTATTACATGGCAGATGTTCTTGAAGGTCTGGTTGAATAAAAGTGACCTAAAAGTAATCAACGAAATCACTTAAGATGTATCCTATACATATTTGATAATAATATCAAACGAATCTAGCACAGGATTACGCAGAAGCCATTATCTCTCTCCCCTTTAAAGGCATCAAAACAAAGTACTAGTGAGCAGAACATTAAAGTTAAAAAACAAAAACAAAAAATGTGTTCTTGCTTTAAACATACCTTTGCATTTAATTCTCATAACAACCATCTGATGCAGGTATTATTACAATCCTACTTTCTTTAGGCACAGAGACTTAGGCATAGAATGATTAAATTACATAAATGGGATCTATTTCCTTTTTTAACATTCATCCTTCCTGATCTGCTCTTTTATAAAGTATGATCCTTCCCCCAGGGGACTGTGGGAAAGCCTAGGATGGGGCAAGGAGATAAAGACAGACATCAGGTGTGTGTATCATTTCTTGAGTGACCCTGTGGAGGCCATATTGAGGAGAGAGAAGGACATGTTTTAATTCAGAAAGGTTTGCCCCTTCTGAATTTGGAATTCCGGAAAGTGAATTGGAGCCTGTTCCAACATTGGGGGTATGGACTTAAGCTAACTTTGCAGTGGCCAGGGTGAATACAAGAGCTTAAATTGGTCCCTTCAGCTGTATCAACCGTCCAAGGGTTCTTGCATGTGCGTGTGAGGAAATATAGATGCTCCGAGAGATGAGACTTGGCATAGAGTTGCTGCAGGGTACAAGGGTTTCAGCATGGCTGCTGGCTTTGTCATGAGGATCTCAGAGGGCATAAACTCTATTTGTGAAGTTACCATTCAAGGATGCATTATACGGAATCCGCATTCCACTACATGACCAAAACCCCACAGCCCTCCTCTATTACAGCAAATAAGCTCCTTGATAGAGAGAAATACCATCTTAAAGATGGCAGAGATGAATACGAGATGGGACATTTTCCCAGGAGTAGGATTATCCAAAAGAGGTAATATTGAACAGAAAGACACTGAGATCAAAGTATAGATATTTGTAATATTTGTATAGCTTCCTTTTCTCATCCCAGTACGATGAAGGAGGATAGTTCATGAGGAAGTTTAGATCAATTACGTAAAAAACAAACAACACAACTACAACACGTAGATAAACTCTAACATCTTATAAGTGACAGACCTCCGTCCTCTGACAACAAATTGTATGCGTTTCAAAGTTGTTTCTTGTTATCCGTGAAGGGAAACATCATTCGCAATTAGAATTGGGCTCAATGATGGCTGTTCTCTTCTACTTTTTTCCCCCACTGTTTTTTTGTTTGTTTGTTTGTTTGTTTGTTTGCCTTGATTAGCACCAGGCACAAGGCAAGCACTTAGTAGACACTTGCAAAATTAAGGAATAAAACTAAACCAGCATTTTAGAAAGGCAACCTTGAGCTTCCCTGCGTCATACTTTTCCCCTTAAATACGACGAGATTCAACAACGAAATGAGAGTAAAAATGAAAATGATCATTGCAATTTACTCGTTCATGGTCAATTCAACTTAGAGTTTGTTTCAGAGTGATACTTAGACGGATAAACTAGAGCTATTCCTCTCATACTCGCACTCACTGCACACAGTGACCACCCAGCTTGTCCTTGACCCGGATTTCCTGATTTTCTTTTCTTTTTTCTTTTTTTAATTAAATTAAATCTTTTTAAATAAAAAAAAACGCTTGTGAGGTTTATGTGAAATATAGTTTATAATTTGAGAGTGAGTTATTTTTGAAACACTTGTAAACAATCGGGCTATTGAGAGTTAGATGTGTTTCTATGATACACTGTATTTAAAAATGAAAAAAAAAAACACAAAAAAACTATAATATCTACACCGTCATGTAGTGCCCTGAAAATTGACATTGAAAATGCAGGTATAAACATGAAACAAAAATGAGATAAAAATGCAAAATAGCCTCATGTTTAATTCTTTGTGATTCTAATGTCTGTAAACAGCAAGGTCAAGTAGAATGACCTTTATCTCCTTTGCAGTCAGGAGACACAATATTGGTACTGTCTGATCTCCACATTCATTTCAACGCAAGGAGACTCTACCTTAGGAAGCATTGCTGAATCTTCCAGGAAATGGGTTTCCTATTCAGAAGTGATTCCATTGTATATTTTTATGCTGTATTTGGGAGCAGTAGAAATCATAATCGTCACATGTAGAAACTTTAGTATGTCTTTAATCTCTTCCCGACATTCGGATGACAGATGCCGGTCATTAAGTGATATGTATCATACAAAACTACTTTCAATCGCCTTTTAAACAATATTCATTATTGTAAGTAATCGCCACTAAATATTTAAGGTAAAAATTGGTCTGTAGATTTTTCAGCTGCACATAGCTACAATTGGGGCTACTATTTGTGTCTTGAAATATAAATGATTTCCTTTCCTCCTTTCTTCCTTCCTTCCTCCCTTCCTTCCCTCCTTCTTTTCCTCTTCCTCTTTTTCCTCTCTCTAGTGTCAGAAAAATATGAAACTAAATTAGCCTTTTATAAATCACAAATAAACCAAGTAATACTGTGTTAGGAAGCATCTGGCACTCTGGTGTAGAGCTGTGAAGCGTCTTTTGAATATTCACTCAGTAGGGTATCTGCAATTTAAATGCCTTGTTATAGTTAATAAGAGTTGTCAAAGAAGCATATTAACATGCCTTAGGGATTAATTCTGCACTTTACAGATTTCATGTGTGTGAATAAGGCAAGCCTATAACATGAGTCGCACGATCCCCAAAGGCTACACTTACATCTTTTATGCAATTATAGTTTGAACAATCAAATATTAGGTCTCAGATTGCATTTTCCCAAAAATAATTATTCAAATATACGTTATTGAAGATGCTACTTAAAAGCGTATTTTACACTTACATTTATGAATTAATAGCAATGTGTTGATACCTCTACAAAGGATTTTTCTGTTTAGAGGTAAAAACTATTGTAGTATGTAGTGAACAATGAGTTAGGATAACTCACTAATAAGATAATTCAGGTTAAAAGTAAGAATTGCTTGATTTAAGCAAGTTTCGCATCACGTTGCTACTTTAGAGAAAACCTTTCGCTGATTTTTTACATCTTAAGACACTTTCTACATACACAGAAAAATGATTGCTAAATAGGTACATCAGATATCAACCCCCAAAAGAGAGAAGAGTAAGTGGAGAGAGATAGCACACACACTGAACGCTATATATTATCCTCTGTGTTTCCAGTAAATCTGAAAAATGAGACCATCCAACTACCTTCCACATTAGTTTTTGGATACAGCTATCCCTCGCATTTCAACAGTTTACCTTATGTCACATGACGTTTATGAAACATCTACATCAGTATACTGTGTACCTGTTGCCGCTATCTAAAAGTAACTCAAGGACTTTTAAAAAAAATTAATGTTTACTTATTTATTTTGAGAGAGAGAGAGAGAGAGAGAGAGAGAGAGAAGGGGTCAGAGAGAGAGGAAAAGAGGGACACCCAAGCAGGCTACTTGGGGGCTTGATTTCACAAGCTGCGAGATCATGACCTGAGCAGAAAGAAAGAGTCTGATGCTCCACCCGCTGAGCCACCCAGGCGTCCCAAGAAACTCGAGGACTTTTGCTTTTACCGACAAGAGGTGTAAAGCAAAAATATGTTCAGTGTTTGTTTTGCAGCCAGCCAGTTTGGAGGCTGTGCTCCTCCCACCCTGCCCCCCCCAAAAGTGAGAGCTTCTGCGCCTCCTTCTCCAGGAACCACACTCAGCATTTCAACATCAAGTCGCCAGAGCTTTGAACTTCTTGTGAGCGTCTGGGCTTTACCTCCTGGATGTATTGTATGCATCCATTCGCATGCATCAGAAAAGCCTAAGAGAGGTTATTTGGGGGAACTGAAATGCTAAAAAAAATAATCCACATAACTTAATGGTAATTCCTTCTTTGCTTTATGCCATTTGAGGTTCACACCAGGTTTCTGAAAAACATACTACTTTCAGATAACGAGGGGAAACCTCTATTTCTTTGCCTGTATTCTTGTCATTGAAGGTGAGATTTCTCCCGTAATTAATTGATATATTTGTTTTGGTGAGTCACAACCATCCCACAGTATGTGTTTAATGTGATTCCTTAAACTATACACACAAATATCTTGCGTGAATTCTGTTTTATGCCTGCACTTTTGCAGCTGGAAGCACCTGGAGAGAAACTCATAGTCACATTAGTACTATCATTTCAAATTCATAGTAACTGTCCCCAAGGGGACAACCACACCCCTATTTTGACCTTGATCTTCAACGTGCCTTGATTTCTATTGCAAACATTCTTCGCCCTACAATTTCCAAAAACATTAGATATTCTTATTTTCAACGGTTTTTTTTTTTTTTTAAATTTATTTTTGGGACAGAGAGAGACAGAGCATGAACGGGCGAGGGGCAGAGAGAGAGGGAGACACAGAATCGGAAACAGGCTCCAGGCTCGGAACCATCAGCCCAGAGCCTGACGCGGGGCTCGAACTCACGGACCGCGAGATCGTGACCTGGCTGAAGTCGGACGCTCAACCGACTGCGCCACCCAGGCGCCCCTTTTTCAACGTTTTTTATTTATTTTTGGGACAGAGAGAGACAGAGCATGAACGGGGGAGGGGCAGAGAGAGAGGGAGACACAGAATCGGAAACAGGCTCCAGGCTCGGAACCATCAGCCCAGAGCCTGACGCGGGGCTCGAACTCACGGACCGCGAGATCGTGACCTGGCTGAAGTCTGACGCTCAACCGACTGCGCCACCCAGGCGCCCCTAGATATTCTTATTTTCAACCGAATGGTCCTGCTTCAGAGTTTGCAGGCTTCCTAGCTTACACATTCATCGCGTTCACTCCTGGTGTGTATGTGTGCACGCCCATATGCTCTGTCTTCAGAAAAAAAAAACACTATTAGTATTTTTGTTAAGTTTCATTCAGCTTTTACATTTATTGCAGTGTTTTCTGTTATATACTTCATGCTGCAATATTATTGCATCTAGAATTTACTTCCATCAGGGCAAATGATTTTTGAAATGTAATTTTCATAGAATCCATCATTCTGTTTGCTTGAAAACTTATTAGCACTCCAATATGATTTTGTACACCTTTATTTAGAGCATCATTGATTTCATATGATCTTAATTGTACAAATAACAAAAAATATTGCCTCATTATTCCGTTAATATTTTCCCCTGGGTTCCTTAGACATCGTAACGGATGAGTGTAAGTGATTAGGTGTTCTAGTCATAAGGTAGTGTTTCAACTGTGTTTAAAATAAGTCTTAATTGCATTAACATTTCTCATCAAAACAGAAGCCCACATTCTTCTGAAAATGACAAAGGACACACAGAATTATACCTAACATTCTTAGCACACCGTTTATCAATAAACGTTAGCTCGGTGAACGGGCTTTCAATCTCTTCTCTATTTTCCACACGTGCATTTTCCGACATTATTTCTGAAAGTGCTAATGAGACGTCATCCGCATGTCACTTTGGTACTCACCTGCACCTGCCTGTAGTGACTGTGGGCTTCTGGCCAACACGCTGGCTTGTAAACTTTAACTTAGAGGCAGTCAAGCCTAGATGGCTGTTGACAGAGGTCAGGGATCATCTGCGACCACTGGTCAAGCTATCTAGCTGAGCGAAGACAGTGGCCTGTATGAATTATAACGGTAATTCTCAAAACGGAACATCACTGTGAAAATTGCTACTGCAGTTCTGGGAGGTGTATTGATGTGGAGTGCTTTAAACACAAATGGCCATTGTAAAGGGCGCTGGTGGTTTTAAAGATAAAATGTCCTCTCTGCCTAAGGAAGAAAACGGATAAATATCACAGCCTCCCTTGCTTCTGTTTCTGAACACGTGTGCTCACGTGTAATTGATAGAGTAGGCGGCTCGTTAGATATGAGCCGGGAACAAGTGCTTTCCAAGGGATAAAAAGTGTAGAAGACACGTTCCCAACAACTAGGAAAGACCTCCGGGGATGTAAATGCGTTCGACACTGGAAGGGCTTCCTTAAGGCTACCTATCTATAGGTTCATTTTGATCCCCTTTAGGTTTTGTAGAGGCGGGAGGGGCAGAGAGAGAGGGAGGCAGAATCCACAGCAGGCTGCACACACTGTCAGCGCAGAGCCAGATTCGGGGCCCAGCTCGCAAACCCTGAGATCATGACCTGAGCCGAAGTCGGATGCTGAGCTACCCAGGGGCTCTCATCAGAATACTTTGAAACACTGCGGGCTGAGCCCCCACTGCTGGGCAAGAATGCCTGGACGGTTCTGACGAGGACCAGGTAGGGCGCAAAACTCCCGGAGGGGTCCCTGGGAGGATGGGAAGCCACATCCGTCGGAGACCATCCTCGCCGTGGCCCGTGGCCCACGCAAAGACAAAAGGATACAGGGATCCTGCAGCCACCTGCGGCCTGTCCCCTCGCCCGCCCAGAGGGGGCACTTCCTCTCCGACCACTGTCACTCGCTTGCCTGCTTCGGAGTTTGGCCCAGCTATTTTTCTTGGCGGAACTCAAGAAGCGAGGCCAAGGAACAGGACTCACCACTAACCTAACTGGTTTTGACTTACTGTAACACCTTAAGGATATTTCTAGATAATAAGATTGAAGCACGGTTGTGGCTTGGCATTCTGGACCTCTTACCCTAGTCACAAAAATACTTTTTGTGTCTTTTGGTAATGACTCCTTGCCTTTTCTCGGTCTCTGTAATGTGGGTCGAACTCTAGATACTCAGGCAGAGGGGTAATAATGATATACATGTCCCCCCACCCCCCATCCAGTTACTTAACACATCCATCACCTCACGTATTTATCCTCTGTGCGTGCGAGAGAACATTCGTTTCTACTCTCTTAGCATATTTCAATTATCTAATACAGTGTCGTCAACTATAGTCACTTGTTTTACCTTAGATTCTCAGACCCTGTTCATCTTATGGCAGAGAGTTTTTTCCCTTTTACCAACCCCCTCCCCCCCCACACACACACTTCTCAGCTTCCAGTCTGTTTCTATGAGGTTGACTTTTTGTTTTGTTTTGATTTTGTTTAGAGTCTGCAAATAAGTGATACCACACAGTATTTGTCTTCTCTGTCTTACTTACTTCGCTTCACGTAATATCCTAAGTAGATGCGAATACAGATCTCTTTTTGATATCCTGTTTTCATTTTCCTGAGATATGCTGGATCGTATGGTAGGTCTACTTTTAATAATCGGAGGACCATCCAAACTGTTCTCTCTAGTTACTGCACCCATCTGCCAATAATATTTAAAAACTAAAATATCATGTTATCGCTTGCTAACCCAATTATTCCATTTATTTCAGCGCTTTACATGTGCTCACATAATCACTCCTAGGCCACTTAGAATCAACTCCAGAAAGTTCACTGGAGTTACACAGAATTGGACTAGCCCTTTATTCTAAGATTCTTAACTATAAAGTAATGTAAGACTAAAGACTAAAATTATGTAAAGACTAAAGTCGCTGATAACCACCCTGAATGAACCCAGTCCAGGAAAATCAGAGACACAGGATGAAAAAGACTGTCTATATGCTATGCCTTTGAGTTCTAAGAGCTTGGCCGGATACCAACGAGGGCCATGAACCAATTTTTTTTTCCTTACTATTAATTTTATTTTTAATTTTTTTAAGTTTATTTATTTTTGAGACGGAGAGAGACAGAGCATGAACGGGGGAGGGTCAGAGAGAGAGGGAGACACAGAATCGGAAGCAGGCTCCAGGCTCTGAGCCATCAGCCCAGAGCCCGACGCGGGGCTCGAACTCACAGACTGTGAGATCATGACCTGAGCCGAAGTTGGACGCTCAACCGACTGAGCCACCCAGGCGCCCCTCCTTACTATTAATTTGATTTAATTTTATATCAGTTAATGTCTGAGAAGACTCTTGGTTAAGATTGTTTTGTATTTTTTCAATTAATCTGCTTAAAATTTTGAAAGAGATTTTTGCTAACGTACCAAAACATGACGGATTGACTGAAGTTTAGTTTATACAAGGCATTGTTGAAAACTGTGGAGAAAACACACTATGTATTTGAAATTAACTTCCATAAAGATAAAATAGTCATTCAAACTTTCCTCTTCTTGCCTTCTTGTTGTTCTTTCTCAGAATCAAAGAGCCTTTATTTATTTCTCCATAGGCATTTTAGGTAATTTACACAGGCATCAAGAAGAAATTGTTAAAGTAAAATTTTACCCCATAATAGAAAAACAAAACCTTTCTAATAACTAGTATGAACTAAAACGTAAACTGTATTCACTTGAAAATAGCACATAATAAAATTAGAAGTG
Organism: Herpailurus yagouaroundi; assembly: GCF_014898765.1. NCBI lineage: Eukaryota > Metazoa > Chordata > Mammalia > Carnivora > Felidae > Herpailurus > Herpailurus yagouaroundi. The sequence goes on along the minus strand of NW_024412397.1, from coordinate 9,945,510 downwards.
ACCTTTGAAATGTAAGTATTTTGTTTTGTTAGAATTTTCCATCAGAATCAGATTCAGAGAATAAATTAAGCTAGAGAGTTTTATAAAACCCGACTTAATCTCCTTTGAAACGGAGACACAAAATCATTGGAGAAAGCACAATCATATCCTGGAATAGTATAATACGCAATTCATGTAAACATTAGTAATCAAATAACCTTTCATTTCTATGAGCAGGAAACAGGAAAACCAAAAAGAAGCAAGATAAATATAGAAATGTTAGGAAGTGATGTGTTAGAAATTGTCATCTTAGGGCATAAATTATCATGCAGTTTACATTGCTTGGATAAATGTAGTTCATTTACAGTAGAGGTAGGAAGACCCACTTTAGTAGAAATAAGATTGTACAGCGAAACCATCTAAATAGTGTTAGAATCAAACATTACGTATTTTATGCAATGCCAGACATTCATTCCTTATCAGGGAACTGTACAAAGATAGTCTTATGCTTAAAATAGGAAACACCTGTCAGAGTGAGAAGGAAAGTGTTTCAGAAAACTCATCCCCATATATTTAAAAAAAAAAAAAAAAAAAAGAAAAGAAGAAAGAAAGGAAAGAAAACTCATCCTACCGTTCAGCCTGCCGATATCTAGTTAACCACATCAGGCTTACGGGTGCAAAACAGCATCTGCAAAATGGCATAAAGGCATGTCTGAACTTTGGTTACTTGGCCCTTTAGGTACACGTTTTTATTTCTAATAAAGTTAGTTTGTGTATCAAGATTCACAAAATGGAGGCTGCCCCAGCGGCCTGGCCCGCATCACACATCTCACGTCTAAATTCAAGTCAGCCTGCACGTATGGGAAATACCTGTCATGGAAACCTAACCTAATGTTCCCTCTCATCTTTAGCTAACTTAACTACTCTATTCAACAGGACCTGCTGGCCTTACAAGGACATCGTACACTTCCCAGGCAATCATGCCGTGCTTCCCCATTGCCTCTTCTAAGACTTCATAAAACTCACTCTTGTCCAAAATCCCTTGGAAGAGTATTCCATTGCTTATGAAACACTGCACTCCCCTGAGTCACACATTGTTTCCTGTGGCTAAAAGATATCAAAGTCATTATTAAATTGTTTTAGTTTTGTCATTTGATATTTCCTACTATCTTAAATGTCCTTTATGGTAAGTATCCTCTGTTCCTGGCTCACTGCATTGAACATAGTAAGCTAATACTTTTCAATTAATATACTCAAATAGCTTAGCATTTTTTTCCACTACAAAACCCCTCATGCATAGATTTAAGTGTTATCTCTTTGCTAAATACCTTATAATTTTCCTGATATTCTTTGGTAATGAATTCTGTCTTTGGACTGGTATGACTATTCCCTTTGTGGATTTGAGCTAAGTGGTTTTGGATCTTTGGGCTATGACATATTTGCAGAAATGTCACTGGGCACGTGGAACAACAGAAATGACTCGTCTCTTTTTTTTTTTTTTTTTTCAGCAGAGGATTTGCAAACCCTTTCTTTCCACCAATTAAGCAACAATTAGTAGACGTAATTTAGAGATCTTCTTCCCAATATATTGTTTGTTTCTCTAAAAATCAGTGGTTGGGAAGAGGTTTACAAATCAATTTGTTTGGCTATTTAAAGGAGAACCAGTCAGAAGCACCTTCTATATCGCACCATCTCAGATCAGCAATGAATTTCTGTTACCAAAATTAACTTTCTAAAACACAGGCATGAGAAAATGGAGTAGATTATATACATTTTAGCATGAGATGAATGGCATTTCACAACTTAGACTTCTTTCTTTCTTTCTTTCTTTCTTTCTTTCTTTCTTTCTCTTTCTTTCTTTTTCAAGTTATTTATTTATTTTGAAAGACAGAGAGGTGCAGAAGAGGCAGAGAGAGAGGGAATCCCAACCAGGCTCCGCACAGTCAGGGTCGGTCCCCCCAGGCTGGAGCTTGAACTCAAGAACCTGAAATCATGACCTGAGCTGAAACCAAGAGTTGGATGCTTAACTGACTGAGCCACACAGGCGCCTCTAAATTTACTTTACTGCACTCAACCAAAGCCTCAATCCATTTCCAGCTTCAGTCTCAAATAGTTCTTGTCTATCAGGGCTATGGCTTTACAGCAAATAACTTCAAGTTCTCTTGACTCTACATTAGCTCATTCTTTTCTGACTGCCCAGCCTCTTTTGTGTTTTTCTTTCTTTCTTTTTTTTTTTAAGTGTTTATATTTGACAGAGAGAGAGAGAGAGAGAGAGAGAGAGAGAGAGAGAATGAGCGGGGGAGGGGCAGAGAGAGAGGGAGACACAGAATCTGAAGCAGGCCCCAGGCTCTGAGCTGTCAGCACAGAGCCCGACGCGGGGCTCGAACTCATGAGCCTTGAGATCATGACCTGAGCGGAAGTTGGACACTCAACCGACGGAGCCACCCAGGCACCCCTTTTGCCTTTTTCTTTTGCTTCAACTGCAAGACTAAATGCCATTGCTTTCTATTAATTTTTAAGACAAGATAACTGCCTTCTTTAACATGCTAAAGAGGATTTGCAAAGGTGGCCTTTCCCCCAAATGAATCAGAATACCCTATGGGATTATGGGAAGTGTCTTACATTAGTATGTATTCAGTTTTCAATATTCTCCCAAATCTCCCTCCAGCGAACAGCATTGCAAGTTTTAGTCATCTTCATTCATTCAATTCACAGATAGATAACCAAAGTCTCAACAAATTCCATAAGGTTAATATGTTTAATTATGATTTTTTTTTCACTTTGTAGAGGAAGTTTCTATGATGAACAGAAACAAAAGTCTTTCATTTACAGGTCTGTGGTTGCTTCAATCTACTGAATGTCTCTGGTTTCTTCAGTCTAATGGCAGAGCACCTTTTCCATCCCCTTTCAATTCTGCTTTACTTGAAAGATTATCAATAAATTGAAATATATGTGGCATTGAGTTATTTCAACATGAATACATCTTAGTAACTACTCACAAGCCCAAAGACATTCCAAGTCTTTCTTGTTTGTCCCATTCATTCTCTTTCTCCAACCTTCTAAAGGTGACCGTTATCTGGACTCATAATACAGGGATTAGCTCTTCCTGTTCTGAATCTATATGAGTGCTTTGGCAGGCATTTTTATTTATTTCATTTTTATTTTATTTTTTTAAACTTATGTATCGTTTAATTTACATCCAAGTTAGTTACCATATGGTGCAACAATAATTTCAGGAGTAGATTCCTTAATGCCCCTTACCCATTTAGCTCATTCCCCCTCCCACAACCCCTCCAGCAACCCTCTGTTATCTATCTTTAAGAGTCTTTTCTGCTTTGTCCCCCTCCTGTTTTTATATTATTTTTGTTTCCCTTCCCTTATGTTCATCTGTTTTTTATCTTAAATTCCTCATATAAGTGAAGTCATATGATATTTGTCTTTCTCTGACTGACTAATTTCACTTAGCATAATACCCTCCAGTTCCATCCACATAGTTGCAAATGGCAAGGTTGCATTCTGTTTGATTTGGCAGGCATTTTTAATAGATGATTTCTTTCAATCATCACTATGATTAAGTTTAGTTCTATTTTTGCATCTAGTTGTAGGATTTTCCTGCTGTAGTGCCTTGTTGTATGAATGTACAATGTTTTTGTTTTTGTTGTTGTTGTTTTGTTTTGTTTTGTTTTGTTTTGTTTTGTTTTGTTTTGTTTTAAGTAGGCTCCCTGACCAGCACGGAGCCCAATGTGGGGCTTGAACTCACCACCCTGAGATAAAGACCTGAGCTGAGATCAAGAGCCAGAGGATTAACCGACTGAGTCACCCAGGTGCCCCTGAATGTACTTTGCTTTCAACATGCATTTCACTATTGATAAAATTTGAGTTGTGATTCATTTTGAACTCTTGTGAATTAACACTGTCATAAATATTCTTGTATAAAACTTTAGGTGAGTATATTCATTTATTTCTTGTGTGTATTTACAACAGTAGTACAATTGCAGGATCATAGGGTTAAATCCCTTTTGTTTTCCCTAAAACATTTTTTATAAGATTTTTTTGAGACTGAAGTACAGTTTATGCAGGGCTAAAATCCTTTCCCTAATTTGTCTTGAGAGTGTGTGTGATTTTAATATTTATCTTAGTACTATGTGAAGCTATGGCAAATGTTGACTTTTACATGTCTGACAATAGAGAGACATCCTTGGAGTCAATCATGTGCAATAGAGGGTTTCATCGGACGCCTTTTAATGCCAGTTAGAACGTATTACTTAATTATGAAATGACAACAACCCAGAAGAGGATACAATCACTGCATTTTATCCCTTTCAACCCCTCCCAAAATAATGTCATAATCTCTCCATCTCTGCTATTTTTTTAAATAAACTGTTTAACTTAAAACACTTAATTTACAGAAAGATGGCACAGAGATTTTCCTTGTGTTCCATACCTATTTCCCCCTATTATTAACAGCTTTACATTATATAATCCTTTATTACAATTACCAATTAACTGCTATTGATACATTATTATTTGACAACATATTATCACATTTGATTACCTTGATTATGTATGTGTCTAGGTGTGATATTATTATGTGCAGAAATGTAAAATCTCATTACAATAAGTAACTGAGGGTTTGATTCAAAGAAGAGGGAAACTAAAGATAAATATTAAGTGAAGAAAAACTGTAAATGAATACATAGACCATAGGGAAAAGAAATAATCAAATTGGAATAGAAATAGATGAAACAGCAGTCACAGGAATTTCCAAAATGTCTCACTTACAGAATTTTTAATGTGTTCCACATATTTTGATATTTTAAATGCCTGTTGTAGAGTGCCTGGATCAGAACAGTGCAATAGAACATTCTGAGATAAAGGAAATGTTTACCTAAACTCTTGAAATGTGTTTAACACAATTGAGGAAACGCGTTTCTATCTACTTTTAATTTTAATTAATTAACTTAAATTTAAATAACCACCTATGGCTGATAGCTACCATACAGGAAGACATACCCCAAGTGCTACTGAGGCCGGGAAGCTGAAGGGACTGTATTGTAGTAAGGCCCCATCTCTGTTAGGCCCCGTTTCCTCATGATCTGTATTTTGCCTCTGAATAAACCAGATGCTCTTTCGAGGGGGAAATAGGAAAGTCAGTCATTCTCTGAGTTTGGTTCTAGACCCCAAACACCCAATGACACCTAAGAGCCAGATCTCAAACATGTGACAGGACGTGAGCTTCAAGCAAGGCTCAGCTGACGCTGGCATGAGTGCCCTTACATTCGGTGATTTAGGGAAAAACACGTATTGTTAACCTGACACTCGCCCTTGATTGAAGCTTACCCTGGATTCCTGGAGGAACACTACCCTAGACCCTTCTCTAATATAAACCCCAGCCCCAGGCCATGAAGGGGATTCAGTCTTCTCTCCTTCCTGAGTCTCCCAGACACTTGATCTTCTACTCTCTGTCTGTCACACTATTCGACAAACTCCGTTTCACTTTCTCTGGCTCCCAGTTTGATTTCTATCCTGCATGAAACCAGGGGCCTGCTTGGCTGGTCCTGGGGGACCCTCTCTGGATTCTCGGGTGCAGCCTAGTTACACTGATGTTTCTATTGATTTTTTTCTTTGTTGTATGTCATAAGAACACATTGTTACTTACAAATATCAGCCATAGGCCTAAGTATCAGTGTTTTATTGAAATAATGTATCGTACCTCTTTTGCCACCTTATGAGTGTTAGTCGCGATTTATATAAATATATTGATTTTATTTTTCCTTTACAAACATTTTCAAATTGATTACTGATGAAACATCTCCTCTTTGGTGTCTACGAGACCCTGTTGTCTAGTAAATGTGTAGAATTTATGTCATTCATCTGTAGATGTTACATTTACTCTCGAACTCGTCGTAATCACTTGATTTGTGGCCTTTTCTTATCTTTCACAGCGTATTTATTTTGGTTTGCTCTGTCGTTTGCATAACCCACTGGTATCAGAAGGGACATGGGTTTCGTTCACCGTTACATCCTGAGCACAAGGGAGGTGCCTCCGTAGACAAGTTGCACAGCTAATATTTATTGGCTGAAAGAATTATTGAATAATTAAGCTGCTTTCAAACCTCTTTTAGAATTGAATTAAGTCAGTAAATACTGAATAAGAGTCTGAGGAAATATGTGAACACTTTGTCAACGTTGAAAGGCAACAACGAGTAATTTTTTTATTGAGATTTGTTTTTCTCTTAGTAAATCCTCCGCATGCTGTGGCTTATCTTTTTTGGAGATTATTTAAAATATAAGGACAATTATCTAAAGACTTAAAAGGCAATCACGTTTATGTCTTCTTGTTTGCTAATTTTCTGCATATGATAATTGAATGGATACAATTTGAACCAACCTGCTATAAAATGAAGCCATTTAGCAATATTCTCCGTATAATAGGACTAGTCTCATTTACAATTTCTCTTCTGTTAGAACAATAATAAATGCACTGGTGTTCTAAACAGCTTATTTTCATAGGGCTGGTAAAGTTCAGCTGGTTACAGAAGAAGTACACAGAGGGTGGTGTTGCTGTCTTAGCAAAGGTTTTGCCTCATGACTAAACAGAGCTCAGAATCATAAAGAAGTCGATTTCCAGAGGTGGCCTTTCTAAGAAAATACTCTTGTAACACCCGGTAAGATTTTGTGGAATATGTCACGGAATAACAAAACAAAACAAAACAAAACTCTGCTAGAATGGAAAAGATAAACTAAGCTAAGGAATAAACCTAAGCTAGGTTTTGTTTGCGCTCCTACGTGGTAACGATGTGAGCTTGTATGTTTACATCCTATTGCCTTAAAATAGGCAGAAACCCAAAATGACATCCCAAATGATTTGCAAAAAGATCCAATTTGATTTTCGGATTGTGGGTGGGTTAATGTTTCATGCTCCAAATATGTATGCCATTTATCACAAGATAATTTACTAAATGTAATGTGTCATTTTCTAAGTTTTCTATAAATCGTTCCTTTCTTGAATCTCCCTCTCTCTCTCTCCCTTCTCCTCTCTCTCTCTCTCTCTCTCTCTCTCTCTCTTTCATTGTAATTCTTGCCATAAAAAAACCCATCATGAAGAGAAATCCAGCTCTCCACACGACATCTGCGCTGGTAGCTGAACATGGCTGAAAACAAATAAACAAAACACAACCCTACTGACCTATCAGAGTTTGGGGGAGGGGTTAATAAGGAGAGTACAGTCTCTGAGTAAGGATCAAAACCTGGTATATGCATAATTCATGACAAATTTCCCCAGTAAATTGGGTTTCCCTATCACCAGATATATTGGAATGCCCCAGTCAGAGAAAATAAAAAATAATGGTCTTTAGACTCTGCAAATGCCATAACATTCTGTTTGTTGAATACTTCAAACCAGCAAAAACAAACATACTGTTACTAGTACATAACAAAATCCGTATTGTGAAACAATTGCTAAAAATCCATTGGGAGGTGCTCACGGGTTCTCTGACCTCACCTTTATAGACTTCCCGAGATTCCTTTTTTTAAAAAAAAGGCAAGCTACAGGGGCACCTGGGTGGCTCAGTCGGGAAAGCGTCTGACTCTTGGTTTCAGTTAAGGTCATGATCTCACGGTTCATGGGATGGAGCTCCTCATCGGGCTCTGTGCTGACAGTGTGGAACCTACTTGGGATTCTCTCTCCCTACCTCTCTCTGTCCTTCCCCTGCTCACATGTGTGCTCTCTCTCTCTCTCTCTCTCAAAATAAATAAAACATAAAAAACTTTTTTTAAAGAAAAAGCATGCAACAGTGATAACAATGTTAGCTAGGAAAAGTCTCCCAACCACTCAGAACTACAATCAACTTTTGCTAGATGTTGTATCACAGACTTTACAATCACCTATTTAAGATTATCTGGTGCTACCAAGGAGACCATTTGTTTTTACCAGGTTTTATGGACCTCAAGTTTCTGAAAATTGTTTAAGGCAAAAATTGTAGCATAGTCTAATAACGATAAAGTATACAGATGTAGTATGTATGAAAATTATCAGAAAAATGAGTCGATAACCTTTCCTGGTGATAAGGTTTCTACATTTCGCATTAGCTGACACAATGTTAACTGCAAATTATGCAAATTGTAAATTTGCAAATTATGTAAATTGTAGATTATGCAAAATGAAGGATGTATTTTAATCTGTAGAGGAACCACCAGGATATAATACAAAAATGTACGGCTGAAGTCAATACATAAATTAAATAGCATTTTAAACATTTAATTAATCTGAAATGAGGCACAAAAAGAGGAACAGAAAACAGATGAACAAAAGGAACATAAATTGTTAAATGGTAGATAGAAATCCAGCGATGTTGATGATGGCATCAAGTATCAAATATTCCAATTAAATATTGTCATTATAAATGAACAAACAAGATCAGTTATACGCTGAACACAGAAAATAGCAGGCATGAAAGAGTGGTGATAAAGAGATGAAAAGGAATATTATGAAAAACTTTATGCCACCAAATATTAGACAAAATGGATGCTTTAGATTAAATAGACAATTTCTTGGGGGGGACAGGAATATTTTTAATCTTTATTTATTTTTGAGCTGTAGGGGGGAAAGGATCAGAGGCAGAGGGAGACAAAGGATCCAAAGCAGGCTCCACCCTGTCAATAGGGAGCCCAACCCGAGATTCAAACCCATAAACCACAAGATCATGATGTGAGCTCAAGTCAGAAGCTCAACCTACAGAGCCACCCAAGCAACCCTTGAAAATTTTTTTTTAATTTGACACAGCATAAAACAGAAAATATGAGTAACCTTATATTGTAAATATATATGTATATGTATATATGTATATGTGTGTGTGTGTGTGTGTGTGTATATATATTTTTTTTTCCAAATTCTTCCCAGAAAGAAAACTCCTCTTTCAGGGGATGGAGAAGGGGGAAGAAGTGTCTCATTTGTTTTATGAGACTATATTAAGCCTCATACCCAAACTTGGCAACGTTGTTAAAATGAAAAAAGCAGAAGCAGGGGTGGAGGGGGAGCAGGAGGGGGAGGAGGGGGAGGGGAAGGAGAAACGAGGAGATACAATATGAAGAACTCGAACCAATCCAACCTAATGCACACTTCTGAAATATGTTAATGTCTTTTGAGATTAGCTTCCAAGAAGCCTGCTTTGATGGTCCTAGTTCTTAAAGTTTCCTGGATACAAAGGCATCTCAAGGTTTCATGAGTCTTGGCACTTTAAAATATGGGAAGGAAAAAGAAGGAGGAGTCAAATATTAACTTAAGCGTTGAATCCATGGTAATGCAAAAGGGTTATGATTCAGAAAGTGATTGTAGGTTAATATCAAATTTTGGACAAGGGTAATAATTTCTGGTTAATTTCTGCACTTATTCCTTGTGTACCTTACTCTCCAGGCCCTTTGGTTTCTTTGAAACGATGGAAATATTTTTTTTCCCTGTAAACATAAAAGTAATTTTTTTAAATACTCACAGAGATTATTATAGTAGGGATTTTTATAAGATGAAATATAACTCAAATTTAATGGTCAGACCACAGTTGGTCAGTATACTTGGTGTCAAAATTCTATCTTGTTGGGGCGCCTGGGTGGCTCAGTCGGTTAAGCATCCGACTTCGGCTCAGGTCGTGATCTCACGGTCTGTGAGTTCGAGCCCCGCGTCGGGCTCTGTGCTGACAGCTCAGAGCCTGGAGCCTGTTTCGGATTCTGTGTCTCCCTCTCTCTCTGATCCTCCCCTGTTCATGCTCCGTCTCTCTCTGTCTCAAAAATAAATAAACGTTAAAAAAAATTTATAAAAAAAATTCTATCTTGTTAAATTTCCTTTGATTAAATATTGTAGAGTCCTGTCATGGCTATATGTTGTATTTTAAGACAACCATCCATGTTGTTCCAGTCTTTTGTATTTATCCTTCTAAAATCACCCTTGGTTAACCCGTTAAAGTTTTGAAACTTTTCAGCACATCCTAGAACAGGCTACAAGTTAAGACACAGAAGTCAATAATTATAATCAACACACATTAAAAGTAAATCTGTGTGAACAGGAAACTAGGACAAATTGCTATATTGAATTGCTAAGTACCATCAAAAGAGGATGAACTATTAGTGGAGAAGTCAGAAATACAAAATGGCAGAAGGCGGGCAGGAAGAAGGCGAGTAACTGAAATATGCACAAAGAACGTTTGAAGTTGTCAAAATGAGTTAGGAAACTATAGAAAAGTTTAGACAAAGTGGCCTTGCAGAGGCATTTATTCATTGAGTTGTTTACTAAATATGTCTCAAGTACATCTGTTGTCCTTGGTAATAAACGGAGTCAGGAACTATTCAAATATCATCCTTGACTTCAGAGATTTTACCATCTGGAGGATTTCTAGGAGCAAGCAATTTGGACGGGTATCACTCTTCAAGATCAGGAATAAGCTGGACTAAATGTCCTAAGAAGCAGCAGGCTGTAAAAAGGAAAATAAGATCCACAAAGATGGCTCGGCCATCCAGAACTCCATATAACACTAACTGGGGGGGCCTGGGTGGCTCAGTCGGTTGAGCATCCGACTTCGGCTCAGGTCATGATCCGGTGGTTCGTGAGTGCGAGCCCCGCGTCGGGGTCTGTGCTGACAGCTCGGAGCCTGGATCCTGCTTCAGATTCTGTCTCCCTCTCCCTCTGCCCTTCCCCTGCTCACACTCTGTCTGTCCCTGTCTCTCAATAATAAATAAACATTAAAAAAAATTTAAAAAAAAACCCACACTAACTGGTATTTCTAGTTCCCATGTCCATCTACATCCATACATTCTTTTAATGCTTATGACTGAGTCCAAGTTTTTCCGAAATAAACTACAAATCTTCACATTTCTGATGATAAAAACAATGCATATACATAGAAAAAAGAAATACCTTAGCACACAAAGAAGAAAACTAAAGTCAGCAGTAATCTCACCATAGTGGGTTGAGGAACGTCCACCTCTCCACATTCAAACCCACCGGAATCCTCAGGATGCCATCTTATTAGGAGATAGGGCCATTGTAGGTAAAATTAAGGCAACGATCTCTAGATAAAATCATCGTGGAGTAGGGGGGGACTTAAATCTGATTGCTGTTGTCCCTATAAGAGGAGAGGACACAGAGACACAGAAAGGAAGCCATGCAGAGATGCAGACAGAGAAAGGAGTTACACTGCTATGAGCCTATACATGGCAGGAGCCACCACAAGGAGAAGAGGCAAGAAAAGATTCTCCCCTAGAACCTTCCTAGGGAATATGGCCCTGCTGCCTCATTGATTTTGAATATCTGGCCTCCAGAACTGTGAAAAAATACATTTCTGTTGTTTTCAGCTGCCCATTTTGTGGTAAAGACCTTCCTTAACTTACGATGGGATTGTGTCTGGATAAACCCATCGTAAGTTGAAAATAGCTAAATCGAAAACTCTTCAGTGCATATAACCTACCGAAAACCTTAGCTTAGCCTAGCCTACCTTAAAAACGCTCAGAACGCTCACAGTAGCCTACAGGTGGGCCAAATCGTCTCACACAAAGCCTATTTGATAATGAAGTTGACCATCTCATGTAATTTATCAAATGCTGTACTGACAGCGAAAAGCAATGGCTGTACAGGTGCAAATGGTTGTCAACGTATTGGTTGTTGACCCTCATCGTTGCTAGCTGAGTGGGAGCTGTGGCCTCAGCCCAGCATCACAAAATAGGATTGTACCACCCATCACTAGCCTGCAAAAAGATTCACATTCAGAATTGCAGGTATTCTGCGAGTGCTCGTTACTTCTGCACCATCATAATGCCACAGAATACCCACCATCAACTGTGTGAAATGTACCGTTTCGCATTTTTTGTAGGAATACATTCACACGTATACGTATTTATGAAAGACAGAGTCAGAGAGAAAGAGAGGCGAACAGAGATAGAAAGAGACAGGGTCAGGAAATGCATATCTAACTTCTAAAAATAATCCAGTCTTTAATTAAATTGACAGTATTTTTAATAATTTAATAGTGCTGACATAAAAAAAGGTCTGTGAAATCAAGGTGTACCCTTGGTGCAAACGCTACCCAGAGGAAATATCAAAAAGGAAAAAGAGATCAGCAGAGAAGAAATATATAATAGCACAGAGGAATTCTAGCCTAAAAAGAAAGCCAGTGGGTTTCAGTCCTTCCCAGGTAGCTAAGGGGAAGGATTCAATTCTAAGGTCGATGTCTCATATAGTCTGCATAATGTTGACGTTCTTGCCAATTAATCCCTGTTACTTCTAAAATATTGAGATAGCTTGAAAGCTATTCTATAAAGTTTTTCCCTTTTCGACCTGCATGTAATCTGTTCTCTTTTCATGAATGGTTTCGGCTCACCTGATGTGTTCTTTCAAAAGCATTCACAGTGGAACTGTTGTTTTGTTTGAAAATGGGAACTGCTTTTGTATAAAAATGTGGAATCGAGAGGCTGTGAATTACGTCTTCCGGCGAAATGTTTTCTAAAGTCTTGGAATAGGCAGCCTACAAATTACCTGGCTTGGAATCATACTGATTTCTCAGGTATGAGTGGAGGGGTAGGGACCTGGGGCAGGGACATACTTTGCATATGGTAATAGGAGGAAGAAGCAAAGAACACCTAACACTATTTAATTTCGTTACGGTTTTGACAGCATTTAGTCTTTGAATTAAAGTACACTCCTGTAGAATTTCCCAGCTGTTAAAGAATGAATATACTAGATATAAATCTCCCTAAAATACATCCTGCAAAACTCTGCTGTTCATTTCTTCTAGCATGTGGCATATCTCCCTTGGCCACTTATCCGGATTAGAGTCTCAAATAGACATATGTGTTTCTAAATAGCCCTAATGTTAGAAGCTACCTTGAAAACTCTTTTTGACTCCTACAAAAAGTCAATGGGAATTTTTCAGTTTGATAAAAACGAATTAAAGCTTATTTCTTTAAATGCAATAAATATAATTTCAAAAGTTAATGCTAATTAAGAAACATATTTCCAACCGTATTCACTTGAATGTAACTTTTGATAAAGGCTTTATTGGAAACACCAGTGATTAATATTTCATGACAAGTAAAAATGTTTAGTTTTATTTGTGAGACTTTATAAAAAGAAGGAAAAAGTACAGAATGGAGCCTCTGAGCGATGATAAAAGAACGCCGGAGAAATATAACTCACCTAAAATCCCACAAACCAGTGACTGGGAAATGCTTGCATTACAAGGCTGGATAGGAAAGAATTTAAAATCTGACACATGGTATGAATCAGGGGGCAGCAGCCGCTGCTCAGTGTAATAACCTCTCCTACCCATGTTGATGGCAACACAAAGAAATTCACGAGCTGCACAATTTCAAGGGTCTCTCCTCTTGTCTGGTGGCAATTACATGCTCTTCAGCTCTACAGCCTAAGAGATTACAAAGATGTTCCATATCTGTGAAGAAAAAGGACTCTCTTCCCACTTTATATGAGAAGAAGAGGTAGAAATTGTCATCTACAATTTTGGAAAGCTATAAGTTGCTTGTGCTCTTTAAAGAATAAGAATGGAAAATGCATCCATGTAGTTTTAGATTATGTAATACATACTTACATATAATTAAAGCCTTATTAGCATTTGCACATGATACTTTCATTTGGGTTATTACAACTATTTGGTTGAAAATACATTATTGTTTTGGTGTCCGAGTCTCATAACGTCTCAACTATACAAATCTTACAAGACTACTGAAATATAATTATATTGAGATGGACTTTTTAAAAATGTTCTTTAGAAATGATGGTTTTACACTGGTGTTAGGTTAAAATTATTTAAAATCCTTACTAGATACTGCTAATGACTAGAGAAGATCTGACAAGCGAAACCAAAGTCGGTGTCTTAGTCCATTTGGGCTGCCATAGCGAAATACCACTGCCTGCTTTATAAACAGCAGAAGCTTGTTACTCACAGTTGTGGAGGCTGGGAAATCCAAGACCAAGGGGCCAGCACAGCTAGGTTTTAGCGAAGTCCCTTTTCTGGGTTGCAGACTGTTGACTTCAACTCTTTTTTTTTTTTTAAGTTATTTATTTATGTGAGAGGGAGAGAGAAAGAGAGAGAGAGAGAGAGAAAAACAAGGGAGGAGCAGAGAGAGAAGGAAAAAGAATCCTAAGTGAGGAGCCAGATGCAGGGGTTGAACTCACTAACCGAACAGGGAGATCATCACCCGAGCTGAAATCAAGAGTCAGATGCTTAACCCACTGCACCACCCAGGAGCCCCCTGACTTCAACTTCGTGGTGGGTCCACAAGGTGGAAAGAGCAAGGGATCTCTCTTGGGTGTCTTTTATAGGGGCAGTAATCTCATCATGAGCGTTCTGCCTTTGGGATCTAATCACCTCCAAAAGGGTTCACCTCTTAATACCATCACTTTGTTTTGGTTTTCGACTGATGAATTCTGGAGGATGCGAACTTTCAGACCATAGCAGATGGTGTCTATATTTTTAATCAGTACTTTACGTTTAAAACCAACAATTCCTGCCCATCTTTTATTTGAACTGAGAAGAAAGGGCATTTGTCTTTGCAGTCAGTGATTTTATGCTTTGCAGTGAAATTTAAACCTATGGTCTATGTAAACTTTGTTAATTAGTTATTAAATCCTTAAGTACATCGTTACATAATGATGAACTTCACCCTGTACTTATTCTCAGCCAGTGAAATGTTCTCTTATTTTCTTAAAACCAGTTTGGCAGCTTCTGAAATAGTTCATGTTTAAAACATTCTTACCATAGTGACGTATAATGTATCTTTCTCTGTAAGAAAAGCAAATGTTCATTCATCTTGTTCTCGCTTTTCAATATTCCATATCATACCTCAGATGTATTAAAATAACGTGAAGAAAGAATATGTGCTGTATATTGATTACATTGATAAATCTTCTAAAAGTTGTTTATGCTGGTATATGAGACATATAAATGTTTACAAGATGCAAGTTTATAAAATATCTCAATTTTAAAAGGAAATGTTTTAAAAAAAAAGCTTTTCCTCCTAAGGGTATTAAAGGTGATTTAAATTTTCTTTGTGGGAGGAAACATTAGTTGAACACT
The DNA here is from genome assembly GCF_014898765.1 of Herpailurus yagouaroundi. Lineage (NCBI taxonomy): Eukaryota > Metazoa > Chordata > Mammalia > Carnivora > Felidae > Herpailurus > Herpailurus yagouaroundi. The sequence continues at coordinate 9,930,454 of NW_024412397.1, read as the reverse complement.
TAAAACAGTCATATTTTATTCTGAACCCAAAAGAGAATCATGAATAATAAATAAGCAGCAAGCCTATTAACTTTAAAAATAAGCTTAAACTGAATAGTTGAAATATACTGTTATCAGCGAACTTTGGTTCAGAAAAGCAAATAACCAAAGAAAAACTTGAGAATAAATTTCCATGAATGTGGTATGTATACTACTCAAAGTGCATGTGTGTCTGTGTGTGTGTGCATGTGTCTGTGTGTGTATGCACACACACACTATATTTGGTTCTACCAATAAATAAAAAAACAAGCTAAAACATGAAATATATTTGAATTAATAGCATGTGGACAATGTACTTATCAGTAAAATATGTGTGAAGAAATGACTGTGAGTGGATTCTATCATTGTGTTTTGAGATTACCATTATTTTGGAATACTTGGAGTGAGTGGACTCACTTAGGTGGAAACATTATGTCAATAGTTTACCAACAGGAGATGCATATTTATTCGGTTAAATTTTTTGTTACAGTAATATTCATTGAAATTTGACATGTCAATTTTCCCCAAATAACATCCTAATATTTCTTTTTTTAATTTTTTTAATGTTTAGTTTTGAGAAAGAGAGAGAGAGAGGGAGAGAGAGAAAGAGTGAGTGGGGGAGGGGCAGAGAGAGAAGGACACACTGAATTCACGAAGCAGGCTCCAGGCTCCGAGCTGTCAGCACAGAGCCCGACGTGGGGCTTGAACTCACCAACTTTGAGATCGTGACCTGAGCTGAAGTTGGACGCTTAACCGACTGAGCCACCCGGGCGCCCCTCCTAATACTTCTTTGTGCAGGCATAATCTAAGACATAAATTGAGGCCAGGATATTTACGATGGAAATTTGGTAGGGAGAGGCGCTGTTCCTTCCACCCTAAACTTCTATTTCAGATGCTTCATTAATTTTCTTTAAGGTTCCAAGGTTATGACTTTCAGTCTTCCTTTTTTTCAGTAATACTAAAGCAACACTTTTTTTCTTTTAAAGAATTCCAGATACTGGGGCTATTAGCAAAGTAACTTCACCTTTCCTGCTTGCTACGAATGCAGAGTATGCAGGTCAATCAAGGGAAGTTGGGGGACATAGTTAGTTTTGTATAAAACGCGATCCTATGTGCTAGACACCATTGGAACTGTGTGAAATGTGAAACAAGAATGGGAATGGCCAAGAAGGATGCGATGTATACCCAATAATAATAGAAGGTACAAACGAACTATTTTGTGACTCAAATCCAATTAATTGTTTCCTCAAGTGGTTCTAGGAAATGAATAGACCAGTTCTTCTGATACCCAGTCCCCACCTTTCCTTACTTGTGCCCCCAGACACTAACCAGTTATTTTCAGGAAAGATGCTTAGATTTTAAATCCAAAGCACCTCTGCTTTGCGCAAACTTGTTCCAGAAATACTCCTCCAGTGTGGGAGTCATTTGTTACAATTTGTTTACTCTGCTTCTTACAATGTTGGCGTGATTATAAGGGGGGGGGGATTTACTGTATTTACTCTTATTCAAATTTGTATTTTCTCAACAACTGAAAAAAAAAGAAGAAACAACCTTATTGCGTACTCTAGCATGTACGAGTAGGGAAGAACAAAATATGAAAATACTGATGATTCAATGTAAATAACTTCATCTTCATAAAAAACACCATTTTTTATTTTTTTTTGTATGTTTTATTTATGTTTCAGAGAGAGAGAGAGAGAGAGAGAGAGAGCACGAGTGTGGGGGGTGGGGAGCTGAGAGAGAGGGAGACACAGAATCTGAAGCAGGCTCCAGGCTCTGAGCTGTCAGCACAGAGCCCGATGTGGGGCTTGAACTCACAAACAGCGAGATCGTGACCCGAGCTGAAGTCAGACGCTCAATCCACTGAGCCACCCAGGTGCCCCCCAAAACACCATTTTAATCAAGATAATATATTTTTCCAAAAAACAACGTGTTTTTTTAAACTTTATTCACATGTTCTGGAAAACTCCCTCTTCCACATTATGAGATAAAATGTGTTTAGATATTCCTGCGGGTCATGTTATTTAAAAAGTTGAGCCAAATAACAACCATAACTTTCAAAATAAGGGACCATCATAAGCACATCTGACCTGCATAACAATAGTGAACTGGTTTGTCCCTCTATAACTTCCTCTTACTCTCTTAGGGGAAAAATCCCTCATTATTTTCCAATTCTGTGCCTCTTCTGCTTTTCTGCACCTGTACCCGTACTTGGCTAGAGGAAAAGAAAACCCAGAAACATGAATGTCAAGCTGGTGTTCTTTGCTGAACCGGCATGGCCTTTGGGATTCCTGATTGTATTTGCTTTATTTCCTAAATGGCTGCGTCACAAATTCTCTTCTCTCCTCAGTCCTTCACCCTTCCTCGCACACAGGTGATAACCTTGCTTCTTGTTTCACTGAGGCAATTCCATGTATCACACAAACGTCCACAACCTTCCAGACCCACTGCTCCCCTCGTCCCTGCATGAGCGCGCCTGTAATGTCTTGCCTCTTGTTATGGTGAGGAAGTGCCTTCTTCAGAAATGCAAGTACAAGGCATAACTATTGATATTCTTTAATGTAAAAGACTTCAGCTATTGAACTAATTGAAACACGCGTTTGTAAAGGCTCCGGGATCCTTATTTCCTGAGCAAGTTAAACACATCTTTTCCATTCATTGGTATAGACGGAACCTTCTTCTGCAAGAAACATGTGTGCCGCGTGTGTGATAAGGTGGTCCCACCTTGTCCCCCTTATGGCATCACGTCACCTGTTCCCTGTTCCCACCCCCCCGTCTCTCGTATCCTCACTTCTCTCCCTTCTGGATCATTTTATCAGCATTTGAATGCGCCGTCATCTTTCCATGTAAAAAGGATCTGCCTCTCCTCAACGCTTTTTTAGGTGTACCTGTTCTCTAGGCTTCCCTTTACTCTCTTTCTATTAAACCACATTATTCAGGCTTTTGCTGCCCTCCCTGCACTGCAACTATTCTTGCAAAGCCCCCTGATGATGGACACAAGACCGAATCTGAGAAGAAACTCTTTATTCCTCTCACAACCTCATCAAAGCATTATTGAAATGCGGTCGTTTCCTTCTCCTTAGGACACTTCCTAGACCATGCTTTCTCGGTTGCCTTCTCATATCTCCCTTGCTCATTCTCCATCATGGCTTCTTTTGCTTTCTCCTAATTTGCTAACTTTGGGAGATTCCCCAGGCTCCATCTTTGGTGGCTTCCCTTCTGTATCTACGTGTACCGCCTTGAGGAGCCCCTCTAGGAACATGACTTCCAGTATATCCCAAGTTGGCGTCAGTTCCGTGAACTCCAGTCTCCTACAGCTGCTGCCAAGGTGACATCTCCACCAGTTCATCCGACGGGCAACCCAGTCTTAGTATATCCAAGGCTAAATTCCTGACTTTCTTGCTCTGACCTGATGGGGTCCTACGCTTCCCATTCCTCATAAGGAAAAAAAACTAAGTGAGGTCATTTCTAGCTTTTCTCCTTTGCATCCAAATCTATTTGATCAATAAATCCTCTTGGCCTAACCTTCAGCATATTTAGAATCTGACCTCTTTGCAACCAGTGGACCATCAGGCCTACAGAATCTTCTTGAACCAGAAACCAGCATGATTTTATTAAAACAAAAGATGATGATGTCACTCTTTCCCTCTAACCCGTCAACGTCTTCCTGTCCCTTTCAGGGTAAAAGCGGAGTCACCTTCCCACTTTACGTTTGTACCACTCTTCCTAATCTCTTGTGTAGGGCACAGCAGACACGCTCTTTTTTCAAGGATTTGCACATGGTCAGGCTGTCTGCCAAGAAAACTATATCCCCAACTCCAAATAGTTTGCTCACACATTCACTCCAGTCCTTGTTCAAATACCACGTGCCCCGGGAGACGAACTCCTACTGCTTTCTTTAAAATACATTGACATGAGGGACACATGGGTGGTTCAGTCAGTTAAGTGTCTGACTTCAGCTCAGGTCATGATCTTGTGGTTCGTGAGTTCAAGCCCCGCATTGGGCTCTGTGCTGACAACTCAAAGCCTGGAGCCTGCTCCGGATTCTGTGTCTCCCTCCCAAACTCTCTCTCTCTCTCTCTCTCTCTCTCTCTCTCAATAATAATAAATAAACATTAAAAATTAAAAAAAAACAAAAATAAATAAACAAAATACATTGGCATGTTCTCCTCCTGAGATCTTGCCACCTTCTAGGCTAACATAAGATTTCTTTACTATGTTTATTTTCTCTCCCTACGTTAGAACATAACCTCCAGGACAGGGAGATTTGTGACTGTTTTGATTTCTGCTGAAGTCCCAGGACCTAGTACAATTTTTGGTACAAGATAGGTGATCAATAAATCCTTCCAGAATTATGAAGTATTTAATGAGTTAAAGCAAATAAAATTTAACCTCATATGATGTTTTATTCCACTGCACAAAGAAATTGTATTCAGCATTTTTTTGAGGAAAAAAATAGTCACCATAAGGATTTGAGGTCAGAAATATTTTTTTTTATGAATTAAAGTTTATAACTCCATCAAAAAATAGAATTATTTTTTAAAGTTTATTTATTGATTTTGAGAGACTGAGAGTGAGTGGGGTAGGGGCGGAGAAAGGGAGAGACAGAGAATCCCAAGCAGGCTCCACACTGTCAATGCAGACCCTGATGCAGGGCTTGAACTCATGAATCATGAGATCATGACTTGAGCTGAAGTCAGAAGTCTAACCGACTGAGGCCACCCGAACCCCAAAAATAGAATTATTTTTAATTTTGGCAAAATATCACAAAAGCATATATACGCACATATACATGTGTATATGCTTAGAATGGTTTAATCAGGGTCGCACAAATAATATAATTTTACTAGTTATAACTCTGAAGCTTCTATTTTCATGAAACATACATTTATGGCACTGTTTATGGAAAATTATTAATATCTTTGATTTCTAAGGCAATTTCCAATTTGGGTACTGTGTAATTTGTTTTTTACAAGTGTCCAGAAAATATTATATTGTGAAGTCAAATGATTATTATGGCTGTCTTATCAAAGCATGTATTGAAATTCAGTACATAAAGCCATCCAAAAAATGTTTATTTTTGTGGGCACTTTTTTTCCCAAAACAGCATGTGAATGTAGTGTTTTCTACTCTTTTTGCTTGGGCAGCGAGGGCAGAAAGGGAGGGAGGGAGAGGAGAAACCATGGGCAGAGGGGAGAGATGGGCAGAAACTGGGTGGATACATTTCAAAATAAAACATCTGCCTATCTCATTTTTTTTCTTGGTTTATGGTTTGGCCTTAAGCTATTCCATAATTTTAAATCTAATTTTCAGTAGTTTGAAATATTTATATTTATAGCTCAATTAATGTAATGTAGAATTATGGGCACCAAAATCTCCCAAAGGAATAATAATTAATTTTGCTATAGAGTAATGTTTTAGATTTATCCTTCTATCTGCCTGGAATTTAAATCAAATTGTCCCATGTGAGTACAAAATAGCTTACCTGCAATTTTAGCTCACTTTGAATCAATGATTACAACTGATAACACTGTATTTCATGTTTCAGAGCAAATCTGCTGATAGGTTTATAAAATTAACGTCATTGGCATAGCTGACTTTATGAGAGAGGTATGTCTTTGTTAGATCTTTTCTATAATTACTGGATTTAAAGTTTCAATTTATTTTAAATTAAACTACTAGGAATGAAAACTGATTGTAATTATGCTGGTATACTAACAATACGAGATCATTGAACTGCATCTGAGAGAGAATATATTCTATTCTTTATATGACTTAGATATCATCCATAAAGATACAGTTGAACTACAGGCATTAAAACATTTTATTCTCCAAAAACTCTACTTTTCTTAACAGTTATAGAAGGCTATCTGCACAAGACACAATAAAGAAATAAGAGAAAAATTATTGAATGTGTATTTCCAATCATAGTTTGGATGCAAAATGGCCTAAAAGTATTGTTTTATTGTTGATTTTTAAAGAAAATGTTCTTACCTGGACTCTAAAGTAGGAAAAGAAACAGAAGCTATAGGTTATATAGAAAAATAAATACTGTTATAAAAATAAATATGATTATCTTTTACATTTTAATGTAAAATGTTACAAGTGTTAAACTCTGTTTTGCAGTATTTTCTTGTTTGTTTGTAAAAGCAGAGTTTCCATAATTAACACTGTAGTGAATCTTACTTCTTCAATGAACTCTGTTAAAACACACACTGGGCTTGAGGGATGGACAGAAAAGACAAATTCTGACGTTTGCTTCCATATTTACTAGAACTGGGTAAGTAATATCAGAACAAGTTGCCAACATGCTCTCAGTTTTCTTAGGGAAAACACTGGCTTTGATGTTTTGACAAATAATTACATTCTAGTTCTCTAATTCCCTATAAAAAAAGAGTATTAACCACCAGTTAGTGCTATCATATCTTTTTTTTTAAACTTTTTTTTTTCAACGTTTTTTATTTATTTTTGGGACAGAGAGAGACAGAGCATGAACGGGGGAGGGGCAGAGAGAGAGGGAAACACAGAATCGGAAACAGGCTCCAGGCTCTGAGCCATCAGCCCAGAGCCTGACGCGGGGCTCGAACCCACAGACCGCGAGATCGTGACCTGGCTGAAGTCGGACGTTTAACCGACTGCGCCACCCAGGCGCCCCTATCATATCTTTTAAAGATATTGTTGCTCTAACAAAAGCTTAACTTATTTAAGAATAAGGAAATAACTAATTCAATATTGGAAATGTTGGATATTGCCTAAGACTACAACGTATTGTCTGTTGCAAACTATTCTTACAGTTGTAAGATAGAATATATATAACTATGTCTCTTGACCTGTTGATAACCTTTCCCCGTCTCTCTCTCGCTCTCTCTCTCTCTCTCTCTCTCTCCTATCCATCTGTCATTGATCCTTTAAGCCAAAGCACATTTTTCCCATGCTGGTAAATTAATGTTATTAAACAACAAAAAAGAAAACCTCCTACACTGTGACAGGTACTTGTTGAACTTATTGAAGAAAGAAAACATTAATAAATCTTCAACCCAAGGACATGGAAGAACTTTGTCATTTTATACAAATCAGGGACATTTTCTCCACTTTTAAGAAACGAAAATGTGTTGACATAGGACAGACAGTATAGTATATATTTTACCAACTGCCAACACATAGAATAGGTAAAAGAAGTCCCTGAATAATACCTTTGATGGTTTCCTTCCTTTTGCAATCTTTCAGAAAACAAGTTGTATTTACATAACTTTTCCTACTATGATTCTTTGGGGCCATTATCTGGGAAGTACAGCTTTCAACAGGTTGAGATTATTCTCTTTTGATCTTTGACTTTGTTTTGTCTAGAAGATTGCAGTGACATTTTTTTTTTCCAGCAATAAGGTAAATGGTTTTTAAAGTGATCACTAAGCCTGGATTAAACATACAGTTTAAAAAATTATTATTTTATTTTTAGCCATTAGTAAATGTTAAAAGAATAAAGGTTCTTCTGTAATTCACTTTTAGATGGTCTTCACAAAAGTGACTGCTTGTTTGTTTAGTTAAAATTACATCAAACAAAGGGTGCCTGGGTGGCTCAGTCAGTTGAGCGTCCGAATTCAGCTCAGGTCATGATCTCACAGTTTGTGAGTTCAAGCCCCACATTGGGCTCTGTGCCGACAGCTTGGAGCCTGGAGCCTGGAGCCTGCTTCGGATTCTGTGTCTCTCTCTTTCTACCCCTTCACTGCTCATGCTCTGTCTCTCGCTGTCTCTCAAAGATGAATAAACGTTAAAGAAAAATTAAAAAAAAATCTTCCCCTCTTTAAAAAAATTACACCAAACAGTTATTGACGTGAATTAAGTGTTATGATATATAGGGACTATAATTTATTATAAATTGTGAGGATAATTTATTATAAATTGTGAGGTAGCCAAAGTTTATAAATCACTATGACTTTAACATTTAGAAAAAAAAAATCTGAAAATCAAGACCAATGCTGGATTCTAATATTTCAAAACACCTTTTCTCATAACTAGTCAGTGAGAGGTACCCCAAATCCATTACCATCCCACATTTCTGAATTGTCCCCTAAGTGCATTCTTCTGTGAACAGTAAATTGATTCTGAATTCATAAGAGAATTCAAGTTGAAGTGTGGATTCTAAATATTTCTTGAATTAAAAGAATCTGTATTATAAGCCCATTCCTTCCCTACCTTTTGAAATAATTCCAAGTGTACTTAAAACTGACAACACAACCTGAGAGATCAATGCCATTCATTCTTTGTACTCTTACAAATATGCCCACTACCCCAGTAGGCATTGTACTGTCATTCGGATTCAACTTAACTTATAAAGACTGATACAAACCATGTGGTCAAGACTGGAATTTAATCACTCCAGGCTAATTCTTGGCTCTGCACAGGAAAACATGTCAAATCAGAATAAATTCCACATGGAGAGTGAAAAATTTTTGTGATGTGCTCATGAAAATATTTTCAGATCCTCATTTGTAAAATAAATGCAAAAGCACCTCATGAACTAGAAGATTTGTGGATAATGGAGAAATGAGGAGAGGGGAAGAAATCCAATAGTTTCCTACAAACAGAGACCAGGGTCCGATCCACAGTCAGCCTCCCTGTGTACCACCGGCAGAAAAGGACTCATTGGAGCAGTTTTGTGCATCCTGTTCCCGAGCTATCTATCAATCGCAGCCCCCAGACACCAATTAGAGGATACCAGGTGAGAAGAATACACCTGAGCCTCCTTGCAAAACCTAGCTGGGAAACATTTTTAGTGTAAATGGAGAGTACTATGAATGTGTTTCCAAATGACTCATAAAAGGAAACCTAGTGTTCCTTCTGCTTAGGCTCAGAGCATCACTGAGCATACTCCTCCTGGCTGAGCAGAGAATTAGACACTGGAAATCATTTTCAAACAAACATTCTACCTGCCGGCATATAACTGTTAAATTCATTGGGCCAATACATTTCAAATGAAACGTTTACAGTATAAAAATAAAGTCAAATGGTTTTTACAATTCTTTTCAGGCACTGGTATTGCAATCTGTATGGGGAGATAAAAGGCGAATGGAAAACAGTAAACAAACTATATACTAATGTAAACTGAAATGAAAATGTACTTTCTCACATCTCCCTCCTCACATGTAAATTATTGGTAAGAGACTTAGGAGAGAGTGGATATTTAAAAACAAAAACACAGTTTATAAATGGTTATGTGCAGTGAATTGGGATAGATAATGTTCTTATTCCTTGAAAATAAAATTAACTGGGTTTCGTATAATGTTAAAGTTAGGGTTAGTATTACAGCCAGGGAACATAATTCAGAGCCACAACATAAAACTCCTCTTGTTAAAGAGTTCAAATATAAAACACAGTTATGGGGCGCCTGGGTGGCGCAGTCGGTTAAGCGTCCGACTTCAGCCAGGTCACGATCTCGCGGTCCGTGAATTCGAGCTCCGCGTCGGGCTCTGGGCTGGTGGCTCGGAGCCTGGAGCCTGTTTCCGATTCTGTGTCTCCCTCTCTCTCTGCCCCTCCCCCGTTCATGCTCTGTCTCTCTCTGTCCCAAAAATAAATAAAAACGTTGAAAAAAAATTAAAAAAAAAAACACAGTTATTTCCATATGCACCTTTCCAGTAGTAAAAGTGAAAACATTTTACTTCAAAGTTGTGATTAAATTTATACTTAATTCTTTTTTGAGTGTCACTTGATGTTCATGCGGAAAGAAAACTGTCGTTTCCTTGTCCTTCTTCAGTTTAAAGACTGAGGTCATGGGCACGGAAATATTCATGGGTATAAACCAGTTCCTTTAATGTAACCAGCCGTCTATGTTTTTCACACTGTCCGTTATAACTCACTATCACCTGAACTTGGCGGAGGGCTCATGCTTCAGCACTTCTCTTCAGACTTTCTTTGATAATTATATTTAGAAACGTTTTCCAGGAGAAAGTGAGGACGTTCTCCCTCTGGCTGTGTTGCCTGTGGCTAATGTTACAGCACCATAGATTGGTGCATTGCTAGATGAACTCACTCTGTGCCACAATTTTCTCTACAAATTGACATCATAGTGACAGTGAACACTACACAAAGCCACACTCCTGAAATGACCTTTCAATGTATGCTTTAAAACTTGTAATCTGTGAAGTAAATTGATTATAAGCACAATATGGTTTCTCATTTTGCTTATTAAGTGTCACTGAATAGATAAGTGTATGAATCAGATTGCCCTTCACTTTGGAATGATAACCCCGAGTTCCTTTGTTTTTATATATTGATCATGATTTTCATTAATACACTACATAGGAAATGATGCCTGCTTAGTGAGTAAGAGCTAAGATGGAAATATTTATAAGACTAATTCTTGATTTTGTTTCTACTTTTCATGGATTTTGTTCTCTTAATTGAAAAAAAATGTATTTAAGGAGTTCTTTGAAATGTTTTCTCATAAACGTATAAGGTCTTTTCGATGTACTACCAGGGCAAGAAAATACTTGAAATATAAAACTTATTCCCTATAAGTACTACTAACAAGACTTGAAAAATATCTGCTCCCTCCTAATATCATTCAGTATTTGCCCTTCTGTAACTGGCTTTATTCCCTTGGCATAATGTCTTCTAGATTCGTCTGTGTTGTCGCAAATGGCAACAGTCCCTTCCTTTTTAGGGCTAAATAACATTGTCGCTATATGCACATTTTCTTTATCTGTTCTTTCACAATTTGGGACTCCCAGCCCCATCCCAACCATGTGGCTGTATTCCCGGCCAGTCCTCTCTGCTAGGCCAGCTTAAAGAGGTATTGAGATATTGACTCAGAGATATTGACAAGTACACATTTAATGAGTTAGGTTTTATTTTATACTAAAAATGTTAAAATGGGACACTGCATCCCTTGGGATAGACTAAGTTATGCTGTGGTAACAAATGACAAATTAGGAGGCAGCTTAGAAAGACAGAACTTGGGGCGCCTGGGTGGCGCAGTCGGTTAGGCGTCCAACTTCAGCCAGGTCACGATCTCGCGGTCCGTGAGTTCGAGCCCCGCATCGGGCTCTGGGCTGATGGCTCGGAGCCTGGAGCCTGTTTCCGATTCTGTGTCTCCCTCTCTCTCTGCCCCTCGCCCGTTCATGCTCTGTCTCTCTCTGTCCCAAAAATAAATAAACGTTGAAAAAAAAAATTAAAAAAAAAAAAAGACAGAACTTGATTTCTAGCTCACACCTTGCCCCCTTTACACCTCAGCTGTGGTTACGCTCCGTGTCTCATTCATTCCACAACCAGCCTGAAAAAGCAGCCTCCAGCCGGAAGAAAGAGCAAAACTAAACGTGGCAAATCACACACCCATCTTCGGATTAAGGCTCCTGCTCAGAAGTGACACCTGTCACTTTGCTTTTGTCGCCTGACATCACCAGGGCAAGGAATGGGACCTCCACCTCCTGGAAGGCCAGCACTTCCTGGTCAACAGGTATACATTATTGACATATATTGGCACAACCCACCCAAATATTGCATGTATGAGGCTGTTATAAAAGGAAATGCAGGTCTTCCTTAAGGTACTTAATATCTGATCCTCAAAGTTTCTCAGTGAGTGTCCCTTCGGGTCCAGGATCCTGAGCGATACTCCCACCGGTTTCTGAGGCCCAGGCCCAGGATCAGTGTGTTGTCATGTATTTTGGTTGGCATGATGTAGTTATTGACAATATGGGCTCTGAAACTATACTTCTTGAATTCACCTACCAGTTTCACACTGAAGAATTGGATCAGTTGAGATCATCGCTCTACACCTTTAGCAAACCGAATAATAATGTCTGTCTACCTCATAGAATTGTTGTGAGCATCAAATCAATAAGCAGGTGAAGTATTTAGAAGGACACCTAGTATCTATCAGGTGTTCTTTAGCATCACATACTAAAAAATTCTAGTCTTTCCTTAACGTACACGCTAATTATAGCAACGTCTGTGTTTCTAACAAATCTATCGGTTAGAAGACCGTATATGTATTGGAATGGACCAAATGCTGATTCGTACTACAAATGTTTGAAAAATACCTTCTCTGCTTCAATTATTGTATAGCAAAGACTTTTGTTTGGTTGGTTGCTTTTTTGGGGGGGTGGGTAGATGATGATATTGACAGACACATTATACCACGTTCAGTGAAGCCTTAATTCCTTCCTTCTCCCTATCCAGGAAAGACTCCTTGTTTTTTGTTTGTTTGCTTTCTTAATTGTATTTTCTGGAGAGAGTGAGAGAGAAAGAGAGAGAGCACAAGACAGAGAGAGTGAGCAGGGGAGAGGAAGAGAAATAGAATCCCAAGCAGGCTCCGCACTCAGTGTGAAGCTCAATGTGGGGCTCGATCCCACGGCTGTGAGGTCATGACCTGAGCTGAAATCAAGAGTCACTCAATTGACTGAGTCACCCAGGTGTCCAACACCTTGTTGTTGCTGCTGTTGTTGTTGTTTTTTTTAATTTTATTTTTAACCAATCTCTCCACTCAACGTAGGGCTCAAACTTACAACTCCGAGGTCAAGTCCTATGCTCTACTACCTGAGCCAGTCAAGTAGTCCCAGCAAAGATACATTTCAAAAAATTATTTTTCGGATTAAGGAAATAATGCTAATAATGAAAAAAATAATAATAACAGGGGACAGTGTTAAAATGTACTAAGTTATGACTCTGTCATCATGCACAGAAGTTTATTGTACAACGTTATATAATCACAAAAGTAATTAGATGTTTTCAGTTCTAGGTAGTATCATCCTTATTTCGCAAATGAGAGCACTGAGAGGTAGAAAGCAGGACCAGGTGCCTGACAACGCAAGGTGATGTAAATGGCCGGAGAGGATTTCTCTCAAACAGGGTGACTTAGAGCTCCTGCTCTTTTCACTACAGTTAAGTTTTCATCCTGTCTTGTAGTTTAAAGTTAAAACCTTAAAAATTCTGGAATTAAACACGAGAAAAGATATCTGTGAGCTTGAGTGAGGCAAAAATTTCTTCAAAAAAGAAAATATCATGGGGTGCCTGGGTGGCTCAGTCGGTTGAGCATCCGACTTCGGCTCAGGTCATGATCTCGCGGTCTGCGAGTTCGAACCCCGCATCGGGCTCTGTGCTGACAGCTCAGAGCCTGGAGCCTGTTTCAGATTCTGTGTCTCCCTCTCTCTCTCTCTGCCCCTCCCCTGCTCATGCTCTGTCTCTCTCTCTCTCTCTCTCCCAAAAACAAACACTAAAAAAACAATTAAAAAAAAGGAAAGATCAAACCATAAGACTAAAAACTTAATAAGTTAGACTCCATCAAAATTACAAACCTACAAAAATATTTTGTAAGTGTCTATTTTGAAAATATAAAGGTAACCCCCACCCTGGAAGAAAACATATTTTGCCCAATGTATGTGATGAGTATGAATGCGAATAATTCTTACAACCCAATAATAGGAAAACAACCAATGAAAAGCTTGGATAAAGGGTTCGTACAGATTCTTCGTCAAAGAAGATGCACAAGTTCCAATTAAGCTCAGGAAATGATGCTTTACATAAAGAATCATTACAAGGATGTAAATAAAACCCACACCAAATACCCGTACATACCCACCAGAATGGCTAAATTGAATACCCTGGCAATACCAAGTGTAGACAAGAATGTGAAGCAAACGGAAATACCATGGATTGCTCATGGGAATGCAAAGCAGTATAGCCATGGTGGAATATATCCGGCAGTTTCTTATAAAGGTACCATATGCTTACCATGCATACCAGTAATCGTATTCCTAAGTATTTATTTACTCAAGAGAAATGAAAGCATATGTCCCCCCAAACTTGCATGCAAATGTTCACAGGATCTGTATTCGTCACTGCCGAAACTGGAAATAGTCCAGATGTCTGTTCTATCAGTGGATAAACAAATGATGGCATTTCCATATGATGGAATGCTACCCAGCAATAAAACAGAATGAGTACTGATACATGCAACAACAAGGAAAAGAAGTCGGGCACAAAGATGGCATACTGTTTAAATATAACTATACATATGCATATACACACACACATATAATTAAATATATAAATAATATATTTAGTTCATATATAAATATATAGAGAGAGTTCATGGACTATATATTTATTATATATTTCAGGAAAGGCCAATGCTAGAGTGATAGAAACCAGATCAACAGTTATCGTGGGCTGTGGATGGGGGAATGGGTAGTCTACAAAGCCAGACATGGATGAATAAAACTTTATGAAGTAATGGGAATGTTTTATATTTTATATCTATTGTTATTATGTATACATATATAAAGCCAAACTTTAACAAACTGTACACTGAAAATGAATAAGTTAATTATATGTAAACTGTATGCTAATTAAGTTATTTTTAAAGAGTAAATCTGTATCACTTTTATACAAAAATTGCACACTTGAAATCGTATATATCATATTATTTTGGGAAAACAGTGTAGATATTTGTAGAAAAGTATTTTCTGTCAATATCAGTAACTACAACACCGGGTAGATTCTTACGCAGGTTGACCTAAGGAATAAAGATCACACCAAATGGTGCATATATATGTTGCCCATAAGAGTAGGGGTAAATTGTCTTAGTGAGCGTTGGAATCATATACAACTTACATATTAGTAAATTATGGAATATGTGTTTATATTTACCAATCTAGTGTCAGTTCCGTAAATTAGGTTGAGTCGGTTTGTTCCATTTGCATATTATGCAACATCTCAAAATGAGTGGTTGACACCTTGGAAGATAAAAAAAAGTACAGCAAATTAGCTGATGTGCCTGGCATGACCAGTCTGAAACCCAAACTCTCACTATGAGAAGCCTACAGTGTTCACACAATACAGATACGTAGTGTCACACTGGTTTTCAACTTACTCTTTCATTTTGGAAGTTTCGAAGAACCAAATATTTGCTCAGGTTTCAGCTGCCGTCTGGTTGGAGGTGCGCTACTCTAGCTGAATTGCAGTGGAAGCCTGAACACATGATGTTTTTGTCTTTTTCTCCATCTTTCAAGGAGCTGGCCCTTTCAACACTGGGTCACAGTTTGAGTGCAGCTTATCTAAAACAGTCTCAATAGGAGATCTTATTTCCACGTCTGGACTTTAGGAAATCAACAAAAGGATTAGTGGAGGATGATTTAACTCAAACTATGAAATCCAAAACATATACAGATTTTTCATTTAGGTAATTGTGCATGTGACAGCCCATTACTGGCAATTGATGATGTTTGGATAATTTCCAATTCTAATTTCATAAGTATTAATAAGAAAAAAGGCCCCAGGGAGCTGCAATTATGGACATTGCCACTGGTCTGCCTTGTTTTGTATCTGACTCTTTCTCTCATCTTTCTGTAATTTGTGAGATTTTAAGGAGAGTTGGCTTTATTTCTTTATTTCTTTATTTCTTATAGATTGAGTCAGCATTATTATTCATCCCAGGATATTCTCGATTCTTTTTTAGCAGGGTCATTATTTTTTCAAGGCTCTCAGCTAGATGCTAGCTGCCTATCACAGAAAATCAGGAGATCTATGGTTCGGTTTGCCCAGTCCTGTGACTTTCTGATTATAAGCATTCCCCTTGTATGAAGCCCAGCTGTCTCCACATTCTGTTTGCACTGCAGGACTGCAGAGAACTTTCTACCAACTCCTTTTCTTGAAGAAAGAATCTTTCATGTTAAACCTGTCCTTCAAAAGGACGTGCCTCACTCAGTAGAGTCTTGTATATCATAACATTTTCTACATAACATGAAACATCTCCCTGCAGTGCTGTTAATTTCTCATTTTTTATTTTGTCCTAAGTCTCTCTTATATGGCTATTTAAATTATGTTGATATTAAAAATAGGGGACTCTCAGGGGCACCTGGGTGGCTCAGACAGTTAAGCATCTGACTTCAGCCCAGGTCATGATCTCACGGTCCATGAGTTGAAGCCCCATGTTCTGTACTGACAGCTCGGAGCCTGGAGCCTGCTTCAGATTCTGTGTCTCCCTCACTCTCTGCACCTTCCCCGCTCATGCTCTATCTCTTTCTGTCTCTCAAAAATAAATAAACATTAAAAAAAATAAAATAAAGAATAAGTGACTCTCAGTTTACTTGCCCTCAATAAATGTGTGCTTGTATATTAAAAAAAAATTAACATTTATTCATCTTTGACAGACAGACAGAGACAGAGCATGAGCGGGGAAGGGGCAGAGAGAGGGAGACACAGAACCCGAAGCAGGCTTCAGGCTCTGAGCTGTCATCACAGAGCCCGACGCAGGGCTTGAACTCACAAACTGCGAGATCATGACCTGAGCCGAAGTCGGATGCTCAACCGACTGAGCCACCCAGGCGCCCCTTGTATATTTTATTTTGCATTTAATTTTTACTCTATCTTCTTAAAACTGGTGCTATATATCTCAAAAAAACCCGATTTCATAAATATTTCATGCTTCTTTACTTGTTTCATAATTGTATCATGTTGCACACATCTTGTAGCAGTTCACAATATTAAGATGATACTTTTACCTTTGGGGATTTCGGATTATTTTACTCAACAATGGACAATAGATTTGGCCTGTTCAATATTAGTTTATGAAAAATATTCTTACTGTTCCAACACTACTTACTTATAATTTCAAAAATAATGGTAAAGAATTCCTGAATATATATATATATATATATATAAAATGTGTGTGTGTGTGTGTGTGTGTGTGTGTATTCCCAGAATCATTCATTTAAATTTTAAGTGAAAAATTTTTGTAGTATGATATCTATAAGATACAATGATGTGATCAAATATGTACTCTACTGAGGAATATAGAGGAATATCAGATATAGTATAAAGTAAACTCAGGGAAATTAATAGTGTAATATAGATACAGAGTCTTTCAAATTAATATAAATAATGATAATTTTAGGTAAACCATCTCGTTTTTTATGTATTTATTTATTTATTTATTTATTTTAGCATTTGTTTATTTTTGGGACAGAGAGAGACAGAGCATGAACGGGGGAGGGGCAGAGAGAGAGGGAAACACAGAATCGGAAGCAGGCTCCAGGCTCTGAGCCATCAGCCCAGAGCCTGATGTGGGGCTCGAACTCACGGACCGTGAGATCGTGACCTGAGCTGATGTCGGACGCTTAACCGACTGAGCCACCCAGGTGCCCCATAAACCATCTCGTTTTAATTATCTCATTGATTACAAAGATCTATAATCATGGTAATTCATTCTAAAAGAATTTAAGCCATAAGACCATCCAAACTTCAGTTATTCTTTTCATTAATTTTTCTTCACAAAGGGTCCTCAAAATATTTATAAAGCCTCATTCAGTGATTATAAAAGGCAATTGTTTGGCTTACCATTCTTCCAAATACTGTACTGAAAGTCCTTGCTAATGCAGAAAAGCAATAAATGGAAATACAAATATGCTGGTTGGAGAGGAAGACATAAAACTGTCTTTGCTTGCAGATGACATGATTGTCTATATGAGATATCAACAAGAAAATTCTTGGAACTAATAAGATATTATAACAATGTTGCAAGATACAAAATAAATATACAACAGTCAATTGCTTTCCTGTATACCAACAATGAACAAGTGGAACTTACTACAATTAAAAGCCAATACCATTTATATTATTAGCACCTCTGACAAAAAAAATACTTAGGTATAAACCAAAAACTTGGCTCATGCCTGTCTTCCTCCATCTTCAATACCTGCAACTATGGATTAACTTCTCCAGTCATTTATTTGCCTCTGAAACATTTAACTGCCTTATTCTACTGCTTTTAAGAATCTATATGATTCGATGCAGCCCACCTGGAGAACTCAAGATGATCTCCTTCTCTCAAAGTCTGGTAACTTACATGCACCTTGAAAGTCTCTTTTGACATCTCAGATAATACAGTCGTAGCTTCTGGGCTATGGATGGGAACATCTTGGAGGGAGGGCATTGTTCTGCCAACCACAGCCTGTGTAATTACGGTTCTAATAAAAGAGAAATACGGAATACTAAAAATATGTAATTATTTGTTTAAATGTACTTCAAAGGAGAAATAACAGAAATAAGAGGGCAAAAGGGACAAACAGAAAACAAACTGAAGGGAGAAGATCTGAACTCAAAGAAAATGAAAAATGTGTTACATATGAGTAGCTTAATATATTGTATAAATTTATTTAATTCTTTTTTGCTTGCCCTTGAAAGAACTCTGAGTCAGGATGATATCACTGATGAATTTTTCTAAAATTTTTTTTTTTAATTTTTTTTTTCAATGTTTATTTATTTTTGGAACAGAGAGAGACAGAGTATGATTGGGGGAGGGGCAGAGAGAGAGGGAGACACAGAATCGGAAACAGGCTCCAGGCTCCGAGCCATCAGCCCAGAGCCCGACGCGGGGCTCGAACTCACGGACCACGAGATCGTGACCTGGCTGAAGTCGGACACTTAACCGACTGCGCCACCCAGGCGCCCCAATTTTTCTAAAATTTTAAAGGAAAAAAAATTCCGAACTTGAATGCAGATTTTCAGGTTTAAATAGAGAGAGGATTTTCCCATTTATTTTATAAGGAATATATCATAATGTTAATAGCAAAATCTGCCAAGGAAATTACAGTAAAGAACACTATTAAGAACAATATCTTCCTCTGAGTACAGTTGTAAAAATTCAGTGAAATAATACAGGTAAAGCCCTTGGTGAAATAACTGGGGGAAAAAGAGAGGAAAAAAGAAAAAGGAAACCTAGGTCAATATTTCTAAAAATTTTAAACCAAAAATCCTTAGAAAAAATTTCAGCTAGTGTTTATAAAATGAATCTATTATGATCAATTAAGTTTATTTCAGGGACATAATATTACTTTTACAGAAAAAAAAAAACAACATTCACTATAAGTCACCAATTAATAGAATACAGGAGAAGATATATAATCCTGTCAGCAAAAGCAAAAAAAAAAAAAAAAGAATTTACTGATATTTAATACTTCTTTTAATATTATTATTTTTTTCCAATTTTTGTTTAAATTCTAGTTAGTTAACACACAGTGCAATATTGGTTTCAGGAGTAGAATTCAGTGAGTCAGTAATTACATACAACACCCAGGGCTCATCATAAAAAGTGCCCTCCTTAACACTCATCAAGCCTTTAGCCCATCACCCAACCAACTCCCTCTATCAACCCTTAATTTGTTCTCTACCTTTCTAAATTTGTTTTCAAAAATCTGTTTATGTATTTTGAGAGAGAGAAAGAATGTGAACAGAGGAGGGGCAGACAGAGAGGAAGAGAGAGAGAATCCCAAGCAGGCTTTACAGTGTCACAGCAGAGCTTGACGGAGGCTCGAATTCACCAATCATGAGATCATGACCTGAAGCGAAACCAAGAGTTGGACACTTCAGCCGCCCAGGTTCCCCTGTTCTTTGTCTTTAAGAGTCTCTCATGATTTATTTCCCTCTCTCTTCCCCTTGCCCCATATGTTCATCCGTTTTGTTTCTTAAGTTCCACATGTAAATGAAGTCATGTGGTATTTGTCTTTCTCTGACTGGCCTATTTTGCCTAGCATAACACATGCTAGCTCCATCCATGTCATTACAAATGGCAAGATTTCATTCTTTTTGATAGCTGAGGAATATTCCATTGTGTGTGTATGTGTGTGTGTGTGTGTGTGTGTATCACATCTTCTTTATCCGTTCATCAGTGAATGGACATATGGGCTCTCTCCATAGCTTGGTTATTGTTGATAGTGCCGCTATAAACATCAGGGTGCATGTATCCCTCTGAATCTGTATTTTTTTTATCCTTTGAGTAAATACCTAGTAGTGCAATTGTTAGACCAAAGAGTAGCTCTATTTTTAACTTTTTGGGGAACCTCCATGTTGTTGTCCAGTGTGGCTGCACCAGTTTGCATTCCCACCAGCAGTGCAAGAGGGTTCCCATTTCTCCACATCCTCACCAACATTTGTTCTTTCTTGTGTTGTTAATTTTAGCCATTCTGACATGTGTGAGGTGTTATGTAATTGTGGTTTTGATATGTATTTCCATGATGATGGTGATGTTGAGCATCTTTTTATGTGTCTGTTAGATATCTGGATGTCTTCTTAGGAAAAGTGTCTATTCATGTCTTCTGCCCATTTCTTAGTTGTATTATTTGTTTTTTGGTGTTGCGTTTGGTAAGTTCTTTATAGATTTTGGATACTAACCCTGTATTAGATATGTCATTTGCAAGTATCTTCTCCCATTCCGTAGGCTGTCTTTTAGTTTTCTTGATTGTTTCCTTTATTGAAGTCCCAATAGTTTATTTTTGCCTTTGTTTCCCTTGCTTCTGGTGACATATCTAGTAAGAAGTGGCTCTGGTCAAGGTCAAAGAGATTGCTGCCTGTGTTCTCCTCTAGGATTTTGACAATTTCCTGTCTCACATTTAGGTATTTCATCCATTTTGAATTTATTTTTGTAAGAAAGTGGTCTAGTTTCATTCTTCTGCCTGTTGCTATCCAGTTTTCCCAATACCATTTGTTGATGAGACTGTCTTTTTTTCCATTTGATATTCCTTCCTGCTTTGATTTCATACTTTTTATGCTAAATTTGTTTTTATCTAATACCAAATGGAGTTGAACTTTTAAACTGATATAAAATATCTATAAAAATATAGCTTACAATTATACTCAATGCTAAAATGATAATTATGTTCCCTTTGTTTGGGAAAACTATGACGATCACAATCTCCTTTTCTATTTGTCATGGTACTGGAGGTCATAACCAAAATAAAAAGTCCAGAAAAAGAAATTTAAAGAGAATGCAATTTGTACTAACAGATATACTTGAATATTGCACAGAAATGAAAAGTAAAGTACTGAAATATATAGCAACATAGATAAATCTCATTGATACAATATTGAGCTGGAGAAGCCAGGTACAAAGTAGAAGACTCACTATTATTTTATCAAGAGGATGTTCAATAACAAGTGATTCTGCTCTATAATAGCAGACAGAGTAGTGTATGCCTTTCAGGGGACTATATATACTGGGAAAGCACAAAAATTAGCATTCTGTGGTGCTGGCAATGTGCTGTATATTCACCTGTTTTTTGGTTACATGGCTGAAATTAAATGTAGAATTTCCCTCTATTAAATTCACATCGTTGTCTTTATCTACTCAAATCAGTGTTTGCATTGATGTCATAACAGCAGCAAATATTGTCAACTACTTTTCATTTTCTAGTGAAAATGCATAGTTTCCCAAGGAAACTGGGAGGTAAGAAAATGGGGTGTGGAGGAAAAACCTCAGACATAATCAGGGGCCTTATGTCCAATTGTGACTCAGGGGTTGTTATTGACAAACTATGTAATATGACAACACACTTAACGCTTTACAGTGCACTTTTAAATTTTTTTTCTTTCTTTTTTTTTTCAACGTTTTTATTTATTTTTGAGACAGAGAGAGACAAAGCATGAATGGGGGAGGGGCAGAGAAAGAGGGAGACACAGAATCGGAAACAGGATCCAGGCTCGGAGCCATCAGGCCAGAGCCTGACGCGGGGCTCGAACTCCCGGACCGCGAGATCGTGACCTGGCTGAAGTCGGACGCTTAACCGACTGCGCCACCCAGGCGCCCCTACAGTGCACCTTTAAATGGCCAAATTTTTTGTAATTTTAGTTAGGTAATATAGAATCATTCATGCCCCACAATTCTGTGAGGTATCCAGGCTAAATGTTTTACAGTCACATCTAGAGATGTGCTGTATATGTACCATTTCCATACTGAGAAATATTTATTCTCTCCCTTATGACCAAAGACTCTTATAGCTGTATAAGGTTTTCAAGTGATTGCTCTAGAGGACAAAATGGGTGGTTAACTAAGATAAAGTCCTCTTTGGGAACTAATTCCTTTGCAGCTACATTACGATTAGAGTTTGTAGTCCTTAATATTTAGTTGTAAGCATTGTTGACCATAGAAAATAAGAAGACATAGATATTTTTCTTTCCTTCAGAACAGTTCTCGTGTGGGAAATTCAGGAGGAGGGAATTGAGATCTACTGTTGACAGATTTTCTAGCACATCTTGAATACCTAGGAGGCTTCATAAAACTACAAATAAGTAAACCATTATCATTCAAGATGATAAATCTGAGTTGAATTAAACTTCCTACCTTGGGGGCTGCCCGTTATTACTAAGGAAACCTCAGGGTTTTAAAAGTATAGACAATACACACATTAGTACAATTTTGAATAGCTTTACCAAGTTGGTTTGTATAATTTATTTTCTGTTATGGAAGCATCATATATTTAGAATATCTGGATTAAATCTCATGGGCGCATTCATCTGAATTAAATGTAACCAGCAAGAAATAAGACATTCATCAGCTTGCCAGGTTTGGGTAACTGTACAGTTAGTGAGTCAGAGCCAATAAACACAGGATGGAAAATAAAACATCTATTCCCGGTCTCTTATACCAAGACATATATATTTTAGGCCTAAAGGATAGTGTAAAATGTTATCTGGCCCATCTGAGTCATAATTAGCACATCTCAGAGCTCTGACGTCTTAGTGAGCGGGCCTCACTTGGGCGCCACGAAGTGATCAGTGCTCCCTGTCTGTTGGGCACCTGCTCAGTAATTGGCCAGTCCTGCCCACGGCTCCCGACTTACTGCTGTTTTTAGAGAGCATTGTTCTAACGTGGTGAAGACATATTTCAAACTGTTTGTTTCAGCCTCAAATATGTTTTTCTCAAATTTAAAGACATACAGATGATACCACAGAAATAAAAGCAAGTTTGATCTTTATCTGGAAATCTGAGTTCTGAATTTCCTCATAGACTTTTTAAAAGTTCATTTATTTATTTTGAGAGAGAGAGAGAGAGAGAGCAAGCCAGCATGGGGGAAGGGCAGAGAGGGAGAGAGGGACAGAGACAGAATCCCAAGCCAACTCCGCATGGTCAGTGTAGTCAAAGGTAGCGCTCGAACTCACACACTGCAAGATCAGGACCTGAGCCGAGATCAAGAGCTGCTCGCTTAACCAATTAGGCCACCCAGGCTCCCTTTCCTCTATGTTCTAGAAGGGATCGAATGAAAGCAGCACCTCAACTTCTATCTCAGTTCCTAGAAATGGAGAACAGTGTTCCTCTCTGTCTTGTCTAGAAATAGTTTTGTGATTATTAGTGATTTATTTTTAATCATTTAAACCCCACTGATATCCTCAGAAGCCTCAACTTAATTTTTTTTAGGGAGAGAGAGAATGTGCGTGCAAGTGGGGGAAAAGGGCAGATGAGAGAGAGAGAGAGAGAGAGAATCTTAAGGATGTTCCATGCTCAGTGCAGAGCCCAAAGCAGGGCACATACCTTGGGATCATGATCTGAGCTGAAATCAAGAGTTGGTGGCTTAACCAGCTGAGCCACCCACCCAGGCGCCCCCTCAGAAGGCTCCATATAGTGTTTAGGGCTTCAGCCTCCTATTGTCCTGGAGAACAAGGGCTACTGGTCAACTTGAATGAGAATATCAGTGCCCTACAACAACAAGCGTGCCCAGTGAAGCTTGAGACATGAGATCGATAAAACAAACTTCAACACACAATGAAAATCTACTTACTGTTTGTTTTATTGATCTTTGATGAAGCCACGTCGCATGTATACCCTTCAGGGTTAAACGTGTGTGCATGTGTGTGATGTGTCTCCTCGTGGGTGAAATTGGTTACCTTGTGAAGACAATTTAAAAGCACAGTAGAAAAGCCAGGGCATCAGATTGAGTGACCTTCTAAAACCTGTGTCACCACTTGTAAGTTACTTCAAATGCCTTTGTTAAAATTTCCTCAATTGTAAAATAAGGGAATAAAACTTCCTAACTGAGGAACCTAGGTGACTCAGGCCATTGAGTGTCAGACTCATAATTTCAGGTCTGGTCAAGATCTGTGGGATCCAGCCCTGCAGTGGGCTAACTATGGAACCTGCTTAAGACTCTCTCTCTCTCTCTCTCTCTCTCTCTCTCTCTCTCTCTTTCTCTCTCTCCCTCTCCTCTACCCATCTCCCGTGCTCATGCTCTCTCTCTAAAATCAACAACAACAACAACAACAACAGAGATAAAAAACCTCCCTAACTCACCTTGTTGTTATGATGGCCTGTGAAGATAATGTCTGGCAAGCGTTTATGTTGGTGCATTAAATATGGCCATATTTGGCAACTGAATTATTTCACGACACAGACTCACTAAACAAGATGTCATTTCTGAAAGGGAGTGGAAGCCTTTCAGAAATATTCAGCCAATCTTCATTTAAAAAGCACAGGATTTATGGCAGAATTGGTCTATGGTTCTATCATTGCCGATTCCTTATTCACTGGCTCATCAACATTAAATGTTTGCATGCAAATTCCATACTACCTACTGCCTTATTGGTATGGGCCCAGATAAGCTAGTGTTGGGAGAAGCTCATTTAAGTAAATGAGGGAAGGAGGGACCTTATTCCCTGTGTTACTTGTATCGGTCATGTCAGTGACTGATAGGTTACCGGCCACGGAGTGCTTAGTCGTAAAACATATGTTCTACCATCTTCAAGATCTGAACTGATAGATTAAAGAGATGACACGTTTAACCCTGGCTTATGCTTTCTTATTTATTTTTTAATGTTTTTGGCTTGTGCTCTTTTAAATAAAGATGAAGAGAAACTATAAAAAAGTGTTATTTTGCTGGAACCTAAGCCTTCCGATGTACAGAGCATTTTTAAACTACGGATGAGTACCACATTCTCAAATCCAGAAAATATTTTTACAGTTGTATTTTATAAATAGCATTGGCAGAAAAATACAAATGTTAACAATTCTTAATTCAAAAATACTAGTAATATCTGCATTGATTATTTTTTTTATTTGGCCTCCATTAAAATATGGCTGAATATGAAATAAACACAGACTAGCTCATGGTTTTGTCTATGAGAGAGTGAATCTGCTTTCCAGAAGTAAGTAGAAAATAAAAGAAAATGTAAATCCAAATTCATAGATTTTTTTTTCTGCAGAATGTATTAACTGATTCTATATTCTTTCATTTCCTTTCATTCCACAAACATTTACTGCCTACCCTGAGCTTGAATAGTAATAATATGAGGTGAAATATATAATATAAAAATGTGAACTGCCAACATTGAAATGATTGCAGTTAAAATAATTATAATCTGTAATATACACCATATCAAATTATTGCAATATTTTACATGACACCATGCTACATAATTCTCTGCTAAAAGAGTGCAATATGTAAAACTAATATCTAGCATGAAATTACATTAATCAACTACCTCATTTTACTACTAGGTATAATACATTATTTTAAGTCTGGTAACTAAAGGGAATGAAAATCTGATGACCATTATATCAACTCTGATATTAAGTACATTTTCGGTTGTATATTCTCAAGGATATATTTTTTTTGTTCCTGAATATTAAAAAGAATAAAGGATATAGAAACTGTTAGAGGGGATCACTAGATTTTTATTTTTTCCTGAAAATTATATTTAATATTTCTGTTAAAAACGAAATGGGCTATTAGTATTGTTCTTAATCTCATATACTTAGCGTCTTGAAGAAAGAAATTTTTGATGTACGTTGATGCACAACATTGAATTCCGATTATGATTCTTGCCTTAGTCTCAGCACCGTAAATGCCACTGCCTTCTGCAAGGGTAGCTTCTAATCCTATGGGACAGTTGCCAGAATCATATCTAGTCACAAGGACAAAAATGTCCTTGCTCTAGGGAAAGTGTATGTGTATATAAAAAGCACACCATTATTAGCACAATGACATGAAGTAAATTCGACCAAATCAATATATGTCTTTTTTTTTTTCTTTTCACTGTAAATTTTTGAGTGGAAAAAAACAAAAACGATTTGTTGAATAGATGTCTGATTTGGGTCTCTTAACTGATGTCAGAACTTGAGGCTGTTAGGGGTTCAGAGCTTATCCAGTTTGATTCTATTGATTTATTTCTCTTTGTCACACTGTTCTCATTTTATTGAGATCATCAGGAAGGGACAAAATTAAATTTAAATGTTCAGTTGGTCATGTATCAGAATCATATCTTTCAAATTTATTTTGTTGTCTGTTCTGCCTTCTATGTATAACCAAAACTTCAGTTATCTTTACCACTAACAATGCAGTCTATGTACTAATCTCAACACCCTGGCCCCAAGCCGTTCAAAGTTTATTGGCCTCAGTAAGAAGGGAACTTGAATCTAATCTAACAGTATGTCTACAGCCAAGGACAAACTAGATTTCCGGAAGAGTTTCAAACTGAAAAAATATTAAATGATTTCTGATACTTTACTGGAATATTTTCTAAATACCACCTTGTAAAAACTAGGATTCTAATTTAGCTGGGTCCAAAATTTGCCATTTGTTCTTACTAGGATAATATGGATTGAATGCTCCCTGTTGGCTGATGTTTGCCTAGGAAAAATTATGAGGAGATTATGCAACTTAGATTTTAAAAAGAGAAGGAGATTTAGCATTGGGAGCCCATGTTGCAAGCATCGCTCCTCCTAGAAAGTGTTAGACTGTTGAGGACAATGACAGTGAATAGCAGAAGCCACAGCAAATCAAATCTCTCACTTAATAGTTCAGACTGCCAGGAGCTAATGCCTGCTAGAATTGCAAAGTGTAACCAATTTGTCTGTTCTGAATAAAGCTCCCATTTGATTAAGTATTTCAGTAAAGGATAATGAAGAAGGTAATAATAATAAGTCCTTAATTGCATGATCGATGGAAATCTGAGCAATTAAGCAGAATGTAAAAGCGAGAGATCTTCATTTATAGTACAATACACATGTCATCTATATATACTCTGATATATGTATATATAAATTTATTACATTACAAAGTTTATGTTAATAATTGGTTTAGTATAGAACTTTTGAAAATGGTTTTAGAAAAAGTAGATGTTTTTATTTAAATGTTCAATATGGTTTAACAACTTAAATGTTAAAACAAAATCACAGAAAATAAAGTATACAAGTGAAATATTATATAAGTGAAATGCCTCAAGTAGAAACCATCCAGGAATGGAAGGCTATTCAATCAATTGTTGGTAGTTAGTTGGTCTCCTTCAGTACCACAAAAGATACACCCACCATAGACTCAGTCTCCGCCATTCACAGGTCTTCTCTTTCTTGAGATGGCCAGGTTTCCTACATCAGATAGTCACCCATGATACATCACACTAGGTTGTATTTAAAAGAATTCACATTGGGGCACCTGGGTGGCTCAGTCAGTTGAGCGTCCAACTTCGGCTCAGGTCATGATCTCATGGTTTGTGGGCTCGAGCCCTGCATCGGCCTCTGTTCTGACAGCTCAGAGCCTGAAGCCTGCTTCGGATTCTGTGTCTCCCTCTCTCTCTGCCCCTCCGCCTCTTGCACTCTGTCTCTCTCTCAAAAATAAATAAACATTAAAAAAAATTTTTTAAAGGAATTCACATTTGTTCCCATGCCGTATCCGGGAAAATTCTTTCTCTTGACCTTACATTTTGGAGTTCAAAGGGCACAGATTCCTTTCCTCCCCAAGCCTGCACATTTTCTGTTTGAAAATAAATTACAACCATTCAGGGGAAAATCATATATGATTTAACATTATTTGAAGAATCGGTGGGAGATAGTTGATAAATGATTGGAAATATGGTTTTGAAGGACTGGTCTAGGACCGGTACATGGGGGTCGTTACCTGAATTGAAACCATTGATGTGGTGGAATTTCCTTTAGAAGACAGTGTGAAGGGAGTGTAGATAAAGAAACAAAGAGAATATAGAATGAAACCTTGAAGAGCATTATTAAATAGAGAGCAGGAAAAGTAATAGGAGCCTGCAAAGAAAAACACAAAGAAATTATAGGGGTAGGAAGATGAAGAGGATGTCATTACCCGAATGATAGGGAAGCAAAAATGTAAGGGTGACTAACCTTGCCATTGACACGGAAAGGGAAGTAACATATCCATTGCTGCTCTGGAGAAAAGCCCATTAGATTTGGTATTAGATGGAGACATTAATGATGAAAACAGAAACACTTTCAGCGAAGTGACAGAAGGCAGAGGATAGAATACAGTCAGTGGAGAGGCAGAAAAGTTCTAGACCACTCCAGACTAAAAATAAAGTGTTCTATTTTGTCTTTGTTCAGAGAACTACATTTTCAGAGGTGCTTAGAGACTCAACACTGTGTCCAGAGGAGAATAATCACCATGTGGGACGACTCAAAATTCTTACATAAAAAAAGAACATAGGAGAAGAAACTGAGGCTATTTGGGTTAGAGAAACCATAACGATGGGGATGGTATCTGCGAGACTTTGATGCGTGAGACAATTGAATGTATTTCCAGTGTCTCCAGAAGAAATTGATAAAGCTTTTATTTTGAAATTAAAAGACACTAAATTAAGTTTCTAAATAGGACTAAATTAAGAAGCTTATAATAAAGATGATCTTGAATATTTCTGCCAGCTTCTTATTTCAATGGGAAGGGCTGGTGCATTCCCCCCCAAAAAGCATAAGGAAAATAATACGTTTGGTGACAATGGTAAGGTGAGTTAACACCTCTATCAGCTCACGATTATCTTTGTGTGCATGTGTGTGCATCGTGATAACATTTAAGACCTACTCTTTGGAAACTTTCGAGTTTATAATATTGTATTTGTTTACTATAGTCACCATGCTTTGTGCTACATCATTTCACAAACTATATGTATATCAAATCTTGTGGTGCACCTTAAACTTGCGTATGTTACATGTCAGTTATATTTCAATAAAACTGGGAAAAAATAAAACAGAAATTTGTAACCTTATGCAGGAATACTTAAATACAAGATGCACTCTCCTGTGTAAGTCTTTGATGTTTTAAATATTTCTGGCAGTGAAAAAGTTGCCATCATAGACTAAGGAAGTTAACATTTCTCAAGTGCGGCAGCCGTGGTATAAAGGTTGCACATTAACCTGAAAATATTGCAGTGAAGTAGATACAACTTTGGTTTATAAAAGTTGTTATGCTTACTGACTTCCTGGGAATGTTTGATTTAGTATTACTGAGGGAATACTATATTGATGAACCCTGTGTATATACATCTAAATGTGTACATGCATATTGATAAGAAATTTTCTCTATGTTTATTACATTTTATACCCTAATTATGTTATTACATATAACATTGTCTCCTCCCTTGAAGGAAATTATTTAGTGCCAGTTAGACAGACATATAAATTAAAGAATACATGGAGTGCAACGGGTGTTTTATTATCTGTGTGGTTACAGAGCATGCCTAAAATATAGAAGTTTGATTATTTTTTTAAAAAGGGATGGGGGAGGGATGTGTTAATTTGGAACGGATCAGAATGGAAGTGGTATTTGAACTGTAATGAAGATGATAGAGGAGAATTTTAACTGTTGAAACGTGAGCATAAGCAAAGAGAATATTATAAAAATATGGTATATTTAAAAAATCAAAAGTGATTTGGAATGTCAAAAGCAAAGGCTAAGGCAAGGACAGCATGTATAATGAGGCTGGAAAACCAGGGGGTGTCAGACTAAAATCACAGAAGTTCTGCAAGCTGGCCTTCAGAATGTGAATCTTAGAGAAATGGGAATTTTAAGAATGCATGGCTAATCACAATAAAAGGTATTAATATACAGATTCTCAATAACAGATATTGGGGAAGCAATGTCTATACCTAAAATGCACCTAAAAATAAATAAATCCCCATTTTTCCCCAAACGACTACAAGCTGTGCAAGTAAAATTCAGCAAAGTAACCTGTACCTTTCAAAATTTGTTTCAGTGGTGGGACTTACATGGCAATAGTTTTATGAGGTATTTTTTTGCTTTTGTTTTTTTGTTTTTTTCTTAAGAAACCATGGGTAGGAAGAAACATGTGGGACAACACCATCTGAAATTGTCCTCATCAGTAAGCTTAAACATGACTGAATCCCCCAAATACTATATAATTCATCATGGTAAAGTAATCGTATTAATGACTCATATCTTAAGTAAAAACATGGTAAGTGTATTACACAGGTATGAACTTGTAAATTGCTGCTAGATTTATGGATTACCTAAGCAGATCAAATCCAATGTTATTAAATGTTAATGATGTCTAAGTGGATAGGGAAAATGAAAAAAAAATAATTATGAAACACTAAGTTTGGCTAACAAGATTTATTCAGCATAAAGAAATAAATTCCTGTTATTTTTAGTAAACAGGAATATATTTTTCCAAACTGAAAAGCAAAAGAAAAAAACAGGTTTTCTCAATCTTCTAATGTTGTTCAGTCCCTTAAATCTACAAAAGAACTAGCACAGTTCATGTGATGCACAGGTAGTATCAGATACTAACAATTATAACTACAAAAATCTAGAAACATTTTAATGTGTAGAATAATGTACATATATTCTACTTAACTATATACATGGCTATAGTGCAACTGAAATTATCTAAAGCAATCCTTAAATTTATTTATTTAGTTTTAAATGTTTATTGATTTTTGAGAGACAGAGAGAGAGAGAATCCCAAGCAGGTTCCACACTATTAGCACAGAGCCAGAGATCATGACCTGAACCAAAATCAAGAGTCAGATATTTAACCAACTGACCCACCCAGGCACCCCTAAAGCAATCCTTAAATTTAAACAAATCATCTTATTTTGTGGCTCGCAAAAAAAAAAAAAAAAGGCAATTATTTTCATGTAATTTATTTAGAAAAAAATAATATTTTATTTTATTCAAGTTATGATTTCTGAGTATGTAATTTTAGACACTATAAATGAATTATTTTATAAATAATCGCTACGGATTACAGATATGAATATTGGAACAAGGAGAAAATAACCAGAGAAGAGAATCTATGTCAAAAGAGAAAGTCAAATGACCAGCATTAAATATTATCACCCAAATACACACACACATACACACGCGCACACACACACACACACACACACACACACACACACACACTGATAACGTTTTCTGAAATAGTAACTGCAGAGAAACTTCTAAATGTAACTCCGACTCTTAGGAATCTGGTCCTTTTTGGTCACTGTTTAAACATATATTTCCATGCTATCTTCACTTAATTTCTGGGAAATAGTCTAACACCTATCTCTTTTTCAAGGCAAATGACTAAAATATTTAGATTAAGTATATTCCAGCCTCAAATCTATAGTGCCCACATTCGTACACATAGTGTGGATTCTTGAATTAGTCTGCCTTGCTCATATGAAATTAAACTTTTGGTTCAGAGGCTCAGGAATAGGTCTGAGACTATTTTGTTAATTAAAAAGTGATGGCAACCTATCAAAGCTGCTTATTATTCCAAGTATACTTTGTAAAACGTTTTCACTGTATCTTTAAAAAACTTCTCTGAGAATTATTGTGCTTCTTTTGTTTTATTTCAACTCTATGAATGTAAATTAATCTCCATTTGTTGAGGATTTTTTTTTTCCAGTTGAAATACACAAATGTGCCAATTCTTTCATGATTAATGTATGGTATTATTTATTTGTTTGTTTTGAGAGAGACAGAGCATGTGCAAACTGAGAGGGACTAAGGGAGAGAGAAAGAGAGAGAGAGAGAGAGAGAGAGAGGCAGAGAAAGAGAGACAGACAGAGACAGAGAATCTTAAGCGGCCTCCAAGCTCAGCATGGAGCTCAACACGGGCCTTGATCCCATGACTCTAAGATCATGACCTGAACCAAAATAAAGAGTTCGACGCTTAACTGACTAAGCCACCCAGGTGCCCTTAATCACATTATTTAAATAACATATTAAATTATAGTTTCAATAATGACTTTTGTCTAAACTTAATTTATACCATTGATTGATCCTAAGGAAATTACCCACTTTCAAGAAATCTGCAAGGCATAGCATCAGTTACATATATCTACATATGTATAAGAATCTTGTTCTCAAGGTTTTGCCTCTAGAAATTTGCATTCCAATGAGCATTCACCATAAACTCATACTGTGTATGTGACAAATACGTGATAAATGATGTAAATATAAATGACTAATGTACTTTAAAAAGCAATTTTAAGTAAAATAAACTAATTTAGAAGTTGAATCTAAAAATGCATAGTATTTTTAACCAAATGTTGCCTCGTTTCCAGATCTGGCAATGGCATGCTAACACAGGCTTGGTACTCAAATTATATGGAGAATAAATGAATGTGTAAATCAAAGATAGGCCTGCATTTTCCTGCAAAAATGTAGACAAAAATCACACGTCTTATTCAAGCCTGAGTTCCATAAACAACATAAAATGACAACTTTAATCCATGAAGCAGTGAGGAATATTACTCCAAAATATTTGCGTTCTTAATGTTTCTTTATTTTTGACATTAACATTCATTTTTTTTTTTTTTGCTGGCAAAGGAAAGCCCAGAGGCTTCCATTCCTCATTGCTTCAACATATGCTGTTTTCAATTGCTGAGAAGAATATGAGTCAACAGGTATTGGGGGAAAATACAGTTTCTGTCCAGCTGTAATAAAGGCATTAGCAGGAAGGGAGGATCATGTCCAGATAAGGTGTCCCAAACCTATGTATCAGGATAAGATGAGCTCATTTAAAAAATGATCTCAACTCTTGTTGATTGAATGTCTCTGTCATAGCAATTCTTACAAACTCTCAAAAATTCAGACTTTATGATAAAAACAAATTTGAAGCAGACTTATATAATGCAGTAAATCTTCACTTTTCCCTGGCTGAATATTTTAATAAAGCATGCAAATAACTCGAAGAAACTCTTACATAGCAAACACCAAGATTCCTATAAAATAATACAGAAGAAACTCTGAGTTTCTAAACAGAGTAGCTTTTTTTTTTTTTTTTTTTTTTTTGCAAACACAATGAATTTCAATGCCCCCCCCTCCACTTTGGGGTTCTAAAAAGAACAGTTTTATATTATTTTTTCCAGATTTTAGAAAAGATAACTTCTCATTTTAATCTGTGAAGCAATCTTAAAATCAACCTCTGACAGAAATCTACTATGAGCATACCTTACTGTAATTTAAATCAAACTTCCTAATGGATAAGTCAAACAAAATATTACAAGAAAAGAAATTCTGAAGCAGCACTGAGCTTAGCAGGCAGTGAATAGATATGGGCGCACAATGTTTGATGCTGCTTTTCCCATTGAAAAATCTAGGTTATCTAAAAACTATAGAGGGAAGGCTGAAAAAGCTACCCACAGTTTTTGGCAAACCCCTGGGTCTGTAGTGATAACAGTTGACTCTGGGACCCGGTAAAGAAGAGAGAAATCTGTGTCATGTACTTGTTCAAAGCCTGGATCCTTCAAAGACTGCACATTTACAATGATGATGAACACCAAATAGAGAAGCTCCCACCCCCCAAAGTTAGCTAAAAGTATATCCTACAAGCACTCGTGGCTAATGACATAGCCCTAAAGTATATTAAACGAGGATTTGGGGGCGCCTGGGTGGCGCAGTCGGTTGAGCGTCCGACTTCAGCCAGGTCACCATCTCGCGGTCCGTGAGTTCGAGCCCCGCGTCGGGCTCTGGGCTGATGGCTCAGAGCCTGGAGCCTGTTTCCGATTCTGTGTCTCCCTCTCTCTCTGCCCCTCGCCCGTTCATGTTCTGTCTCTCTCTGTCCCAAAAATAAATAAACGTTGAAAAAAAAATTAAAAAAAAATAAATAAAAAAAAATAAACGAGGATTTGACAGAAGGATCAATGGCCAAGCCATAATCACCATTGGGATATATTACACATACATCTCATAAATTGATAGAAGCAAGAAAATACATGATTTATGATGATCAGAAGTTTGTCACCCTCAACAAATTTCAATGAATCAAATTTTTGCACATTGTGTTATCAGATAACTCATTAAAAGTTGGGTATACAGTATTTGTCATGCTAAGGAGGAAATATATAATCTTGAATACATATGGTTGAAGGGAAAGAAAGTCTTCAAATAAAAAATGGAGCAATAATCTTGAGAAGACAGAACAGGAAGACCAACTTAAATCGAATGCATAAATTAATGAAATAAAAAGCAATATCTGAAAGAACAACAAAGCCAAATTAGACAATTTCACAGATTAATCAAGTTTATTGTACAATATTAAGATTGAGAAATAAATAGAGGAAAGTAGAAATTGCAAGCACCATGAATAAAGAAATAGCCATTAGTAGTAGTCCTAGAGACAGTAATAGGTAATAAGAGAACAATCTTGACAAGTGCATACCAAAATATTTTAAAAGTTTGAGTTGACAAATTCACTGAAAAACATAATACCCAATTTAACTCAAGATTTGATTCAATTGACACAATTATGATATATCTTGCAGAAACTGAATCTATGTTTAATAAACTTTCACATGAAAATCTAAATCTTAAAGGATTTCTCAACGAATTTTTCCAAACACTGGAAGAAGAAATAGTATGTATCTTAGAAACACTTCAAGAAAATAAAAAAATAAAATAAAATAAAAATAAATAATAATAAAAAAACTGGTACAATGTCCAGCTAGTTTTGTAAGGCCAGCATAACACTGATACCAAAACCATGTAAGTACATCACTAGGGAAAAAAATTGAAAGTCAATATTTGCTATAAATTTATATTTAAAAGTCATTACTGAGTCTAGTAATTTAACTTAAGATGTGTATCAGCTAGGAGTGTTTAATGAAAGAGGGGGCAAGGCCATTTCTTCCTCACATAAAAAACACTGGGCGCTGGCAATGGAGAGTGGTGATGTTGCATTATCTTTAATTCTCCTGGCATTTTCTACATGTTCCAAGTCGGCTGACAAAGCATTCCACATCAGGAGAGGAAGAAAGAGATAAAGCATCCTTTTTATTTAATATCATTTCTTTTTCCCCCCTTTTCTTCCCTCTCCTCTTGCACAAACTTCTCATCATTGAAGATTTTTTTTTTTAATTTTTTTTTTCAACGTTTATTTATTTTTGGGACAGAGAGAGACAGAGCATGAACGGGGGAGGGGCAGGGAGAGAGGGAGACACAGAATCGGAAACAGGCTCCAGGCTCTGAGCCATCAGCCCAGAGCCCGACGCAGGGCTCGAACTCACGGACCGCGAGATGGTGACCTGGCTGAAGTCGGACGCTTAACCGACTGCGCCACCCAGGCGCCCCGTCATCATTGAAGATTTTATTAAGCATTCTTTTGAATTTTTTCCAGGATAACATAGAAATGTGAAAACATATATATGATGGTTTTCATTGTTTTAAAAAAATAGAGATCACATTATTACAATGCAATACTCCATCATACATCATGGAAATCCCTATAAGACCACTTTGGAGATTACATTTAGTTTTGAATACCTTCATATAAATCTATCCTCTTTACAGTTCATAGATACTAAATTTGTTTCCAATTTTTGCCCCCCCCCAATACTCAGTAAGCATCCTTTTATATATGTTCTAACATGTTGGCATTTTTATTTTAAAGTGAAAGTGGAGGGGCTCCTGGGCGGCTCAGTCGGTTAAGCATCCGACTTTGGCTCAGGTCATGATCTCACGGTCCGTGGATTCCAGCCCCGCATCAGGCTCTGCTGATGGCTCAGAGCCTGGAGCCTGTTTCAGATTCTGTGTCTCCCTCTTTCTCTGACCCTCCCCTGTTCATGCTCTCTCTCTGTCTCAAAAATAAATAAATGTTAAAAAATTAAAAAAAAAATAAAGTGAAAGGGGAAATTAGTGAATCAAATTGCAAGTATATATTTAATATTAAGACAATTTATATCTTAATTTCACATTTTCATCAGCAACAAATAACTAAAATTTCTCTGAAGCAATGACATATTATTGCACTTAATTTTGTTCATCTGATGGGGAAAACGTGATGGCAAATATGGCTATTTAATTTGCATTTGTTGAGTATTAATATGATCATTTCCATACATTTACTCTTAATTTGAATTTTGAAATTTTTTATTAACAATATTTACACATTTTTCTGTTTTCTGAAGCTCTTTGTATATTAAAAATATTAGCCATCAATTATTTTCTCCCAAGTCAGCTACTTGTCCATGAACTTTGTAGAGTTACTTTTGTTACATAAAAAAACTTAATTTAACCTCGGTTAAGGAGATCTTCTCAACCCCTGACTTTAGTTAGGCTTCTTAAATTTACATCTGGAACTTTGTTATTTTTATGATGTAGAATTTTTTGTCTGTAATTTATTAGAATTTCAACATGTATGGTATGAGATAAAATACCAGATTTATTCTTTTATTTTTATTTTCTATTGTGACTTGAATGTTAGTTATTGTCGTTGCTATCACTATTATTATTATGGAAAAAACTGACTTTTTACATATTTATTTTGTATTCAGTGTTCTCACCACGTTATTTTATCAAATCTTGTCGGGTTTTTAAAAAATCTTTTTTTTTTCAATTATGCTCTCGGTTGTAACAGATTTTTCTACTCTGAAATTTTGCATTTTTTTTTACTAAATATTCGAATTGTTGAATGTATTTTAATCAACTGCCATCCTTATTTTGCTTATGCTTTAACTAAAATGGTATTAGAGTTCTTTCAATTTCAACATGATATTTACGGTTCGAGTAAATATGCTTTTTAAAATGTAGGTAGTTGCCTTCTAATTCATTTTTTACTTAGGTATTTCATTAGGAAATTTTGCGGAGTATTGTCAAATCTCATTTCAGTGTATGTTAAAGAAGGCTGAATAAAATAATTCTTGTAGTAGATGAAAGGAATCTTGTATAACTGTAACTTTATACCCATCGAACAACAACTCATTATCCTTACCCCCTCCCACTAACAATCTGTCTCTAGTTTCTGCTTCTATGAGTTTAACTGTTTTAGATGCTCAAAAAAGTGGAATTATGCAGTGTTTGTTCTCTGACTTATGTCACTTAGCAGAAAACCTTCTAGGTTCACCCATGTTGTCAAGATCAGTGGATTTTCTTCTTTATTAAAGCAGAATAATCTGTACAGCACCATGCCTATAGTTCACAATACTGTATTTTGCACTTAAAAATTTAGTGGGTTCTACTCTTAAAACCAATACTACACTGGTGTTAACTAACTTGAATTTAAATAAATAAATTTTAAAAATATTAAAAACTTAAGAGGGTAGATCTCATGTTAAGTATTAACAAACACCACACACACACACACACACACACACACACACACACACGGGACCCCAGGAAACTTCTAGAGCTGATAGATACGTTTATTGCCCTTAATTGTGATTTTGATACCACTAGGGTAGGCACATGTCCAAATTTAAATCATATACATTAAATATGTGCAGTTTTTTTTGTCTATCAAAACATTCAAACTTGAATTTCATTAAAAAATGAAGAGGCTTGGGGCGCCTGGGTGGCGCAGTCGGTTGAGCGTCCGACTTCAGCCAGGTCACGATCTCGCGGTCCGTGAGTTCGAGCCCCACGTCAGGCTCTGGGCTGATGGCTCAGAGCCTGGAGCCTGTTTCCGATTCTGTGTCTCCCTCTCTCTCTGCCCCTCCCCCGTTCATGCTCTGTCTCTCTCTGTCCCAAAAATAAATAAATGTTGAAAAAAAAATTAAAAAAAAAAATGAAGAGGCTTGTCTCCAAGGCTCTTTATAAGAACCCTAATAGCCTATGATTTTCAGTAAGTAGGAGTCACAGGAAGAAGGTATAAAATACAATGCCCAGTCTGAGACGAAGGCAGAGTATATGTGGAAACAAAAGAGAGGGTGTGGAGAAAGAGATTTCGGGCAACAGCACGCACCCGGAGCACCTGATGGATGGCGGAGCCTCAACCATCATCCCTTTCTTTTTCTTTTTAAATGTTCTAAAATGTATATTTATTTTTGAGAGACAGAGAGAGAGAGAGAGACAGAGAGAGAGAGAGAGAGAGAGAGAGAGAGATGGAGTGTGAGTCGTGGTGGGGAAGAAAGAGAGAAGGAGACACAGAATCTAAAGCAGACTCCAGGCTCTGAGCTGTCAGCACAGAGCCCCACCCGGGGCCTGAACTCGTGAACCTCAAGACCATGACCTGAGAGGAAGTTGGATGCTCAACCAACTGAGCCAGGCAGGTGCCCTCTGTTCTCCCTTTCAAATCCTTATTAGAAGATACAGCACACGGGAAAATTGCATTTTCTAGCATAAAGTTGATACTCAGTTAAACATTTTTGATCCATCGAATGAATGAACTGTCTTATCCGATTCTGTAATTTTTAGTCTAAAGACCTAGGCAGAGCTGTGTGCATTTCCCCCATCCCTACCTGTTGTTTGTACACAGTCTAATACAAGGTAGTTACTTGTGATCTGTGACCTAGAGGAGCCTGAGGCACCCAAAGAACTTTGAGCTTTCTGCACCTGTCTTGTTCTTTCATTTCCTTCCTAATCTTTCCTATTCTATAATCTTTATAGGCATCACAATAAATATGTGTCTACATGGGTTTTTTTACCCCACCAGATTGCGACCTACTTGAGGGCAGGAATAATTTCAAACTAAGGACTCAGGACACATGTTTAAATGACTGATTGAGCACTTTATATGCATCCAAATCAAGGAGCAGAAAGTATGTATAATGAATGCCACAGTGTATGGTCAGGTTGAAGAATTGCTCTCTGCAGAGAATTCCAGAGAATTCTGCATATGTTTGCTTTAAGCAAGCTTATTATGCATTACTATGGTGTACCAGAGGCATGGAGGGCACATTGTGTGATCATTACAGTAGGGATCTTTACAGCTCCCCCAGCAAACATGTCCTGTTTTTGTAGTTTCATTTTTTATGAATCTGTGCCTTGCCATTCTGTTTATACCTTGGGGCCAAAGCTCTGGCCTTCTAATTTGGCACGGGGATGGTTCCAGAAGGCCGAGAGGAAGTTCGTCCTCCCCTCCCATCACTGAGAGCATTTAGCTTGGACCGGTCCTTTCATACAAATGGAATCCATACTGACAAACCAGAGAGCTGGATCCTAGTCAGATTTGACGAGCAGTGATTAATAAAGCAGCAGAAAACAATGAACGATCATTTGGTCTATTAGCTCCGCCAGATTCAGTCCATTAGTCGCCAAGCACTGAAGCGCCCCATGGAGGAAAGGAGACCGCGTTCATGGGTGTGATCCAACATAGCCAGGTGCAGCCTGATGAAGAGGCACTACCACAGTCAAACCTGTCAAGGCTGGGTCCTGGCAAGGGTGGAGAGCAATGACGTGGATCTAGTTTCACTTCAGCACGTGACAAATATGTCATGGAATGTTCTTTCTTGTGGTTAAGACTAATAGGAAGAAACACTTCTCTCTTCCACGAAGCAGGAATGACTAAATGTAATCGCGCCAGAGACCTTCAGCGCTTTTGTAGAGGCAGTTGCACTTGCGTGGGGCACCCAAAGATGACAATAATGGCAAGATTCTTCACTAGGTCCTGCCGCAACTTGGAAATACGACTTAAAGATAATTTCTTCCTTTGAAGCCTAAAACGTAAAGCCTGGAAACTTTATCTTTATATCAAGGTTAACTCTAGAAATAAATACCTTCTCCTGGAAATGGTTTAATTATTGCATCATTCTTTTAAAAAAAATAATTAGCATTTTTTTTAAAAAAAGTTGACACCTTGTTCTTCCTGACAGCTCTTTGTGGCCATTAGGTTATCCAGCTTCGTGCAAATTTGAATAAGTTACATGTGGCTGTTTTCCAATTTTTTTATTTAAAAAATCCATGCAAATGAATATTTTTTTCCCATTCACTACCATACTAACAGCTCTTTTTTGTAATAAAAGTTACTAATAAGACAGTCTTACTATATATAACATGGTCATCTACTCTAATATTCATCTAAAGAATTCTTTATTCTTATTATTTTATAATGAATTGAAATCATTTCTGTTTTATTCATATTACTAGCCACACTCTATTTTTTTATTGTTTAATATTTATTATTTATTTTTGAGAGAGAGAGAGACAGAGAGGGACCAATCAGAGGAGAGGCAGAGAGAGGGACACCCAGAATTCAAAGCAGGCTCCAGACTCTGAGTTGTCAACACAGAACCCAACATGGGGCTCAAACCCATGAACCATGAGATAGATCATGGCCTGAGCCAAAGTCAGATGCTCAACTGACTGAGCCACCCAGGGGCCCCAAATCACACTCTCTTTAAAGGTAAAAATGTCTGATTTCTTGGAATAATCTTTGTATAACCTAATACACACAAGATAACAATACACGCACGTGAGCGCGTGTGTGTGTCTTCTTTTGCAGCCCTTACCATTGTATTTTTGTGGAAACATTAGGTTTTGAAGAAAAAAAAATTCATAAGATAATTGAAAAATATGCTGTAAGCCCATGTTCAATTATTTTGGACCAAAGCCTGTATATGCAACAAATGTGGTTGCCATACTGTATTCATTTGAGCACATACCCTGCCACTGGAAAACAAAACAAAACAAAACAAAACAAAACAAAACAAAACAAAAATTAGAACACGGAGCAATGTGTTAAATGTGCCCAGAAGCCTCTATGTTGTGCACGTATGCACCTGTACTGCATAACAATAACATACCTGTAATGAATGTAATCTTTCCTAACTACTTATCGTACTTACTCTGCTAAGCCATATAGCTATGATATTTCTTAGATTCTATCTGGCAAACTTTGCCTAGAGTAAATGCTGAACCATTTGGCAATAGCAAAGACTGTAGTTTTTGATTGTTTGTTTGTTTGTTTGTTTGTTTGTTTTTGAGATCAAGAGAGGGTGCAGGTGAGCCAGGAGTGGGGTTGGGGGGCTCACACAAAGCGGGGCTTGTGTTCACCTGATGCAGGGCTCAATCTCACGCCACTCAGGACTCAGGACTCAGACTCATGAACCTACGAGATCACAACCTGAGCTGAAGTCAGATGCTTCACGGACTGAACCACCCAGGCCCCAGAGCAAAGACTGTATTTATGGGAATACCGCAGGCCCTTGCTGTTTTAAAAACAACAATTTGAAGGTCCTTCTTGGGGGGCAAAGGTAGGAAAAACATAGTCCAAATAATTTTTCTTGATGATTTTGTTCTTTAGCATTCAATATGTTTTCCACCTCCAAACGTGCTTGATATGTACATAATTAATATTTTGACAAAAGTATTTCTATGACTACTGATCCGGGCAGCAGTCTGGTAATGGTCATATTACATCATTTTAAACTTCACGAGCTTATGGACAAATGAGAAGATCGAAATGAGAAAAAAAAACTTAAAAATGCAAGAAAAGCATTCTATCACATATAATGCAGATAGATTGTTTCTGTATAATTTAACATAAATTGTAATCTGAGTTGCGAGGGCTTCCCTAACAAAGTACAGCAGTGGTGGCTTAGACAACAAAATTCATTTCTCACAGTTGTGGTGGCTGCGAGCGTAAGATCCGGGGTTGGTTAGATCTGGAGTCAGGACGGTTGGTTTCTCCTGAGGCTTCTGTCCTTGGCTTGCAGACGGCCACCTTACCGCTACGTCCCCACATGGCCTTTCCTCTGTGCCTGCACCTCTCCGGTGTTTCTTCCTCTTGCCATAAGGACAAAAGTGCTATTGCATCAGGTCCTACCCTGATGACCTTATTTATTCTTAATCACCTCCTTAAAGGCCCTGTCTCCAAGTACAGTTCTATTGGGGGCTGAACTTCAACATACGAATTTCCGGGGGGACAAATTCAGTCCATACAATTATTTACGAAAACTAATTGGGATAGTCTTCAAGCTGGTATTAGGGAGAAAAGAAACCTGTTAATTTGATTTACTGTCTTCGGCAAAAAGATGCTTTATTTTTAGTGCCCAATTAATAAGGCCCACTGTGATTCAGAACATTAGTGTTTGAGGGATGTACCAACTCTAAAATTTTCTTATTCTCTAATTCAACAGGTCTAGTTTAAACGGCATGTCATTGTGTTCTAAGGAAAACAGAGTATGTATTTGTATTTGAAGTAAAAAGTAATAATTGCTTTTAGGTCATCCCTTACAGTAGACTATTAGTAAATTTAAATTTTATGTGTATAAATGAATATCTTACTTACCTCAAGGTTTTCTTTTCCCCCTGATTCACAAAAGTACTGGAGGATAGGCTTATTGTATTCACATAAACCTCAGAGGGAAAACAAAACAAAACAGGAGTACATGAAATAGAGTAAACTATAAGATTTTGTAAATATCCAATGTATTATTCTGATTTTCAGTGGAAAAATATCTGGCCTACAGCAACTGCATAGAAACATTTGGAAGCATTCCTATCAAATATAATATCAAATGACCTATTTCTCTTTTTGATTCCTGGCAGAATCAATGTTTTTCTAAAATCAGAGAATTCTCGAGTTGGAGTAAGCATCTGAACATCTTTCATATGAAAAGTATCCTATTTTGGTGATGAGTTTGTGAATAAACATACCTTGAGATAAAGAACAGATAGACATATTCCATGCTTTGCTCTTTCTCTTACAAATGGAATTTTCTTCCTATAATCTCATGCTATTTCTTCTATAAAAGGAGGATATGGATAGAAATCTAAAACTTGAGGCACCATTGGGCCCCACTAAATGATCCAAGAGTATATTGTGGTTATAGTTGCTTATTTTCAGGATGGGTTAAGGCTTTGCCTTTATGGAGAGCTATAGCAATAATGGTGGGGAAATATTTGCTTACTTTTGAATTAGCAACATAGGAAATCACAATAACAGAGACCCAAACCTTACTAGTGTTATTTTCAAATAGCTCTCTGAAGCTGTATTCTTTCTTTAGGAAGTCTACCAACCTCATCATCCACAAACATTACAAAAAAGAAAGATAGCTAATAATAAAACTACAAGGAAGTGCAAAACTTCCAGAAACCCTTGAGCTTCCTGGGGCTAAACCACTGCCATTGAATTAAATTATGTTAAGATCAATCCCATTAAGGCTCCACAAGCTATCTTTTCATAAGCTAATAAGAGGATGCCCCACACGTTTAGAAATTTTACTCCCTGAATCCTAGGTTCTATCTTATTTGGACTAATATGACTAAATGCCACAAGAGATAAGGACCACAATATCGCTAACACATTTCTGTTACATTTTTTAAAGACATACCTGACACGGGGACATTGGACTTCCAGAAATGACATCAGAAAGAAACTCTCCTTCAATGGACACCATTGAAAAGGACCTTGTCAGGTAGAACAAAACTCCCAGAGTTGATTTATAGGTTCATATTTGCCACATCAAAAGAAAGATATAATTTTCTCCTGACTGCTAGACATCCATTCCATCAAGAGATTGAAAGCTGAGAATTCTTAGAAATATTTCAGAAGCGATGGCTTCAGATGTCATTAAAACACTGCCAGCAAAATTTAGCTCATCAGAAAGCAGAACTGTATCAGGGCTTTTCTTGTGCAGTAAACAGTTTGTTCTATTCAAAGGCATTCCAGCCTCCTATGCAGGAATTCTTTATTTGCACTCAAAACATTTTTCTCACCTTAAGGGATTTACTTCAGTTGAGATCAATTATGCTTCCATTTCTGGTGGATTCTGTACCCCTTTAAGTCTCTATTTCATACAAAAACACAACTTCTCCCAAATCCCAGCTGATCAGTTGGTGTTGCCCATTCATAAAAATTCCTCTTAGCTACCCAAAGGGGAACTTGAGAGATAGCAATACTTTTTTTGTTTGTTTGTTTTGTTTTAACTATATAAATACTGTAAGTTAAGTGGAAAAGCTCATGTACAAGCTAATCAAAACAAAACAAAACAAAAAACCAACCAACCAACAAAAAGACCCAACTAGGAAATGGGATGTTTTCATTGTATGAATTAGGTCATCTAAGTTCCTAGCTTTGGGGTCCCTTTGAAAGATGAATAGCCATTTCGTTTCTGGCAATCACTGTGTTGGAACTGGCTGATTTATAAAATCATAAATGGTGTAGCATAGATATTGTCATGTCAGATGATTTAATGACTCACTTTATAAAAAATAAAAAGGAAAAGAAAGGACTGGCTCTCATCCAACTCTAAGAAGCACTCTCTGGACAATATCCTGGTTAGCAAATCTTTCAAAATGTTACAGTGCATGAAGGTGCTCCAGTCTAACTTTGTGTGCACTTGACCCAAAAGGGTGACAAAGCATTGGAAAAGGCCTTTCATCCAGGAGCTAGCCTAACACTCAGAGCTAGACCTTGGTGTTCTTCTGTTGAACATCAACAATCTCACAGAATATCAGCACGGACAAGACTGCTGTGTAGACATGATGAAGCAAAACAAAGACAAGATTATTCCCATACCCATGTTTGAATATAGGTGATGACAAGAATTTTCCCTTCCTAATATGAGTGACAGTGGGTTCTGCTAACAATGACAAATGCCATCCCCTTTTCTTTCTTCCAACCATGAAGATAAAATTAATCAGACATCCAATCATAAAAATTAACTCCAATTCTTGAGCACAAAACCCCACATCCTTGAACACTTCCTAGATCACCAAGTCCTGTAAAGTTATTCTAATACCTTCTAACTGAGTCACCCCACAGCTGCCTGAGAGTGCAGTCACTTGGATGATACCAGATCCATAAACTCAAACGTGTTTGACCACATGTCTGTTCATGGCAGTCATTGGCTGCCACACATTGACAGTGGTTGAAACTTGAAAACCCACAGTGAGATTTTCCTCCAGAAAATTCACAGGAGTTAGTGCCTCCAACTTTAAAATATGAACAGGGAAAAACAGATTGAGATTACAGGATTATTCTGCCAACTGCAATCTGATACAGCTTCTCACCCAAACCTCTTGTCAAAAGAGAAATATGTAAGAGATTACGTTTAAATATGATTTATGAATAATTTTTAAAAGGAAATAATATCCACAATGTGAACTATTTCATGGGTAAGATTATTTCAAATCAACGCAGGGAAAAAGTCCTGTAACTCAGA
Source organism: Herpailurus yagouaroundi (assembly GCF_014898765.1). Taxonomy (NCBI): domain Eukaryota; kingdom Metazoa; phylum Chordata; class Mammalia; order Carnivora; family Felidae; genus Herpailurus; species Herpailurus yagouaroundi. The sequence continues at coordinate 9,885,606 of NW_024412397.1, read as the reverse complement.
GAAGTAAGGTCACGCATCTAATATGTAGTGGAGAAAAACTTGAATCGGATTTTCTGACTGCAGAACTATTCATTTCGCAGTCCATGCTGACTGGCAGCATGTGGGATAAAGTACATGTCCTTTTTTGATAGGACGTCATATTTTAAGATCAAGGAACTATCTTGGTCCAAACACCCTGTTCACTTCTCTGCACCGTGCTGACTCACTCTGCAAAAGAAATAGAAGAAAGTGATCACAGTGGTAAGGTAAGGGGTTATAAAACAGCATAAGATGAATGGAGTTAAAGAGACTAAGCGTGTTACAATGGGAAAAAGACTTTTTCAGTTACTCAACTCTTGCAGTGAAAGAAATAAGATTTTCTTAATGATGTTCCAAGTATAGGACAAGGGCATCTGTATGAGATGTTCATAGGCCAATATTTCAATTTTACATGACCACAGGAATTACAACAACTTTTGAAGGTACAAAGGGCTGCAGAGAGGATAATGTATTGTCTCTGTTCAAGATAAGCCAGGCAGTTATTTGGAAGGAAGATGGTAGAAATAAGTTCACTGACTGAAAGTGAATTTAGACTAATGGATGTCTTCCCAGCCTGTGCATTTATGATGGTAATGTATGGACAATAATCTTGAGAGCACACATGTCTAGGTGGCGGCTGGTTGGCTCAGTCAGTAGAGCATGTGACCCTGAATCTCAGGGTCATGAGTTCCAGCCCCATATTGGGTGTGGACCTTATTTAAAAAAATAAAAAAAAATAAAAAAACCCACAAAGTTTAAGTTATGTGGCATTACTACTAAAGTGGAATTCAAACTGGTCCAAAAAATAAATAAATAAATAAAGTGATCCTACAATTTTTGAGATAAACACAGGAGAAAAAAGGTATAGTTTGAGATACTTATGGTAAGTAAGTAGATTATATAGCCTGTTTTTTGTGATACGCAAAGAGTTATGGATTCAGATGTTAGATATTCTACTGTCTAGCTTTGTAACTCTGGACAAGTATCATAAATCATTTAAGCTATTTGTACAATAGACATATAAAATCATGCATAGTTTAAGGTAGGTTTTATGTGTGTATAAAAATGAAATAATCAATATAAAGTACTGTGTAGCATGGCTGACATTAAAAATGCATTAGTAATACTAACTATGATTATTTCTAAAATGATTTTATTAAAAATGCTGGGCTGTATAGCTAAGCTCCCAGTACAGCACAGAAGTGTGCTTACTCTGTACAATGCTGAAATGTCTGCTGTGTTTATTATCTAAAAATACAAATATCCTTTCTATATCATTTCTTGGGACCCTCATTTAAGTGCGCGAGGTTCTGCAAACGTTTGAAAATAACCTAGGAACTTAACATTAATGATGATGAGACTCATGTTCTATCACCATATTAACAGCCATCCGTTGATGACGTCGAAGCTGGGATCTTCAACGTGTAAAAGATGAAACATACATCTGTGATAACTCATCCTGAAGCATTTTGACCGAGTCCTGCTCTTGGTGTTGTAGGTGCTTGACCCTTCCGTACCCAGCGTGTTGCCGACTATATGGAGCATCAACACGAGATGTTTCTCTCAACAATATTTATATTCACTCAGTCCCTGTGTATGGAGGGATTTAAACCATACATTTTGACTTGGTTGTTAACATTTGGAGACTGACTTCCTTGGCTTTCAGACGTCAGTATATTGTATTTTGCTGCTACCTTCTTTTTGTGTATAAATTCTATCGGGAAGTAATTAAAATTGCTCAGATGTAAGTTGCTTCTCTGACAGAAATGTTGGTTAAACCTAAAAAAATCTTCTATAAGCAGGTAAAAAGATGAGTAGATTATTTTTAGGAAACTATCTTTTTATTAACTGATATGCAAAGACAAGGGGGTACATTTGGTGAGGGAAGGGGATGGAAGGAAGAATTTCTTTCTAGGGCAGCCAGGTTTGGCCATGGTGAGGTTAAAATCAAATGCTTTTTGTGTATAATGCACAATTTATGAATGTTTTTATTATTATTGCCAACAGCAACACCCCCATCTAAGCATTACCTTTATTAATCTGTTAGATGGTACATGATATGTTTCAGGTTTCAGGATACAATTTTCTCCCTTCTTTCAATTGCTAACATAATGCTGATGGGTCACTGATAGCAGTTGCTAATTGAACTGTCTCTACAAACTATTCACCTGAATCTATTGATCTGACTGCATTAGGAATACAAAAGTGAGAACAGAATTTTCTCGTCTATTTTAGTCTGACCTTTCAATCTCCCAATGCAGTCACAATATCTTCATAGAACTATCTTTTCCTAAACAATAATAAACCCAGGTTCTTACGATTGATAGTGAACAGCAAAATGTAGCTTTAAATGTTTCTTCTAATTAAGTTTATGGTTGCTAAACACAAACTCTGATATTAGATTTAATATACAAAATGTCCCATCTATATTAGCTTTTCTTCTGATATAATGCATATTTTTTTTTCCAACCATGTCATCAGGTAAAATAGGTTTTTTACCTCTTTCTTTCTGTTTCTGTCTCTGTCTTCCTCAAGCTTTGTCACACAACTCCCAATTACAAACACACTGAATATCCTTCAAAAAAGGGCTTTGTGACCACCTTTGGAATTCTTTACTATAAATGCAAGTTGGCAAGCTAACCTAGAAATTTTAGATCTACTGTAAACGGATCTGCACTTACTAAAATGTATCATAGTCATCTAATTTACTTCCACAAATGAAAGCAGAATGTTATAAATGTCACTGAGGCTTTTGCCTTTGATAATTAAATACCAATTGAAAGCTTTTGTAATACCATACAGTGTCGTTGTCTTTCATCTGTTGTTGGGATTGCTTCCCCTGTTTGTCTCACTAAAACTTGAGAAGGGACTTGAACCCCGAAGAGGAAATTGTACTGTGGCCAAATCAAAGCATAAGACCTTCTCTGTAAAATGTCCAAGAATAATTTGGGGCCATTTCTCCAGAAAGTGTTAATAGTAATTTTTCTTGATGAATTGGAAAACAATGACTTCTCCAGTTTATCATCACAACACTTTCCGTATCACTCTGTCTATGTGGGTGTCGGCATTGAATTGTAACAACAACATTTCAGCAATTGTTACGACTGGCAATGACTCCATCACTTTTCAGGAACTTATCCCATTAACTGAATTGGCTACCATGGAAACCCACAGTGTACCATGGAAACCGTAACCGTTCAGTGACTAGATCTGGTCAGGTGCTATGGTGGAAAGACTATGCCATAGACTTTGTTCCAGTCTCAGTTTGGCTGGTTACATTAGACAGGTCACCTGCCCTTCTCGAACCTCAGGTAGCTTCACTCCACAAAATGACGATAATCTCATTCATGTTGTGAGAAGAAGCAGTGATGCTAACCGTGAGAGTCTTCAAGATTAGACGGCAGTGGAAAGCTTGCACCTTTAAGTACACACCTACAGTTTGGGAGTGATCAAGGAAAATATTTTCCTTGATAGTTGAGTGGTTTGAAGTCTTCTTAGATCATTAGCTGTTTTTTAAAAACCTATCTAGGAGGGGCGCCTGGGTGGCTCAGTCGGTTGAGCATCTGCCTTCAGCTCAGGTCATGATCTCATGGTCCATGGGTCCGAGCCCCGTGTTGGGCTCTGGGCTGACAGCCTGGAGCCTACATCAGATTCTGTGTCTCCCTCACTCTCTGCCCCTTCCCTGTTCGTGTTCTGTCTCTCTCTCTCTCTGTCAAAAATAAACACACAAAAAAAATAAAAATAAAATAAAAATAAAAACCTATCTAGGAGATACTAAAATGCAAGATGAAATAGCAATGCTAAGGCATTTGGGAAAGTACAAACCTCTGTAGGAATGTGAACTATTATTGTCATGTATATTTGACCCTTTTTTGTTACATTGAGGGCATATGCAAACTTCAGGAGGAGACTACAAAAATTTGGTTGTTTTTTTTTTCCTTCCGGTAAAATTTTAAGGGAATATCATTGTTGTAGAAACAACTACAACTCTTTAATGCTCAAGTTATGTATCCAAATGGTTGTGTTACTAACACTCACTGCTTGTGTGTGTTTCAAAGGTGCCCTATTACAGTCTAACACCATGTAGTTTTACTGTGCTTCGCTGAAAATTCAAGAGTTGAGGCAGAAAGAGACAGAGTATCGACGAGGCGTCTTGGCCAAGCAGTATAAGGCAACACCCGTTTATTTGGTTCAGTACACACAGTCCATCATTGTTATGACCGCTAAATCCAATCATATTTTTAAAGCATTTTATGCTCCAGTATCAGACGGCACTCACTGCGTACCATGCACTGTTTTCATCTATGACCGATGACCATAGCTAGGAAAAGCCTTTTTCAGGAGTATAAGAAATTGCTTTACATGAAACTGATGTATTATTTTGGAGACAGATCTAATAGGCCAAGGAGACTTGATAAATGGCATCCATGAACCTAGCTGATCCCATTTGTTTTTAGTGAATTTTTGATTCTCATGTGCATATTTTTGCCTGCCTGGAGCCATGACGTTTCTAAAAGGAAATACAAGAGTCATACCCAAATCTTACAATGCTCTTGGTGTAAGTAGAATTCAGCTTTCTTAGAAAGGAAGTTAGCTCAGGATTTTATCTTTTGGATATCTAGTAGGATATTGACAGCTTTCTTTGTGGACCATGGGCTGTGGTTTGTTGTTGTTTTATTTTACCTTCTTACAGAAAATGAGAGTGTGCTTAGAATAGTGCCTACTTTTTTAAAACTCTTAATAAGTTCTATCATACACTATTCTATCTATGAAATTTAATGAAAAATCGTTCTCCTACCATATATTCACAATGATGACTTCATTGCCATCCACAAAACTTCAGCAATTATTCAAAGACAGAGACTCTCTTATGGATATTTTATCCATGCTTCAATCAAGGTGATGGATACAATGTGAGCAGGGATTTTGAGTTCCTGAACATTTATAACCCATAAGCCTCGATTTGAGTCAGAAGTGTTTTTACTAGTGAACTAAAATCAATCTCTCTCAGTGTGATGCACTGTATGTATAAAAGTCAACACTACCCAACCCAGAATCTAGGTTTTGAAATAAATGACTTTGTAAGAAATTCTACTGATTTGAGCACCTTCTTGTTGAGCTGCGACCTCATGGGTCCTCCCTGATCCTCAAAGCAGGTATATGACTCAGGGTAATTGCGTTTGACTCACACTTTCCCGAGAGTCTATACTCTTGCTTTCATTATCACTGCTTACTTTACAATTGAGATTCATCTCTCAAATGGTATATAGATTTAAACAGTTAAGACTGTAAATATGCTATTTACTGCATCAAGTGACATTTACTCAGGCATTTATTTCCTTTGCATAACATTATAGACACACTTTATTCTGTCATCACCTACTAAAATATAAATTCATTGAAGGGAAATTTTGCTTTTTTTTCTTTTTTCACAGTGGCATTACCGGTACCTATATCACTGTGTGGCACAAAATGAGAGTTATAAAAACTTTGTTGAGTAAGAGAATAAATGAATAAACTGTATCCTCACTTATACTTAATGTCTTGTACTCCTCTATCTTCATTTATTTCGTCAAAATTAGACTTAAAATTTTTATAAATGAGTATTTGCAACTTAGCTTGAGGATGTTTTCCACTGTTTTAAAAATTATGTCAACACTATGTTAACAGCGCATTATCTCTTGCAAGGATACTGACACTTGCACATTTTTCTATCAACAAAAGAATCTAAGAAATTACCACCAGATGCAAGAGAACAATGTACATTAGCTGAGAGGTGGGTACCTTCGTATAGTTCCTACGTTTATCTATGTGTTTTCATGCTTACAGAATGCATTAGGAAATGAATTATTGTGAAATAAAAATAGTTAAGGGAAAGGGAAAATTAAAATCCTTCAAAGATATCATATATAAACATATTTGCAAGTATATCCTTTGAGCAATTTTACCTATGATGGATAATTTTTAATTATAATTACTACAGCAAAATATGATTATTTGAGGATCTACGGTCATCAAAATAGAGATGAAAAATTATATAAGCTATTTACATATAATATACTCAAAAATTGAACATTAAATCTCCTAGTGACATCCACACATTTAACATAAATCATAAGTATTTGCTAAATATTCTTTAATAGCTTAAAAAAAATTTTAATGAACACTTTTTGATCTTTGTTTTTACTACTTCTTTAAATACTTTCATGCTTTAAGAAATTTGAAGACTTTCCGATATTTATTGTACGTCTCAAAACACTCAGTAAAAAAATTAACAAACCATGAATTTTTATAAACTAAATTTTAAAACTGCTTCGAAAATAATCTTCATTCTCTAAAGATTTTATATTTAATTTTAATATTGGGAGAAAATCTGAGACTTAATTACTGCTCAGATTTTTTAAATTATTTGTTATTCCTGCTTGACAAGAGATCTATTAAAGATTATTTTCTACATATTTTTATTAGAAATCAGGGCATTTAAGAATTTTAGGTTTTTTATCAAGATAGTGTTGTCTCATTTCGGTTACTTCCATTTAATAACATCTCAAGACTATGATTTATTGCTTTTGCAAGGCACCAACACTGAATTTAAAGACAAAACTTAATAATACTGCCTAGTACTAAACCTTTACAGGAAGTTGAATCTAATATTGGTCCTCTGAGTAAATTTGTTTTAAAACTCACATCCTCCGGACAGGTAGGTTGTTGTTTTTTGTTTTTTGTTTTTTGGTTTTTTTTTTTTTCCCTCTTTGATCTTTTGGGAACATATAAAAGTGAAACATTTTATGTATTAAAACACATACAACAAGCTGCAAAAAATATAAAATGTGTCATCAATACAAAACATGAATTTTTTTTTAATTTTTTTATTGTTTATTTAGTTTTGACAGAGAGAGAGAGAGAGAGAGAGAGAGAGACAGAGCATGCGCGGGGGAGGGGCAGAGAGAGAGGGAAGCAGGCTCCAGGCTCTGAGATGTCAGCACAGAGCCCGACTCAGGGCTCAAATTCACAGACCGCGAGATCATGACCTGAACTGAAGTCAGAGGCTCAACCGACTGAGCCACCCAGGCGCCCTGAATATTGCTTTTATTATCTGTGAATTTTTATACAAGTTGAAATCAGAAGACAAAGCAATCACTTTCAAGTAATGAACAGCCTCCCACTCCCGTCTCCCACAGGGATAACCTAGCACATTTCAGGTGATGCGGGCCGGCTCATTTCCTGGTGTCTCATCTCTGTTACTCCACTGGACCAAATGATCAAATCCTCCTTTTCACTTAAATCAATGACTCTCAGAAGCAGTAAAGTCATTTATTAGCAAAACAAACAAACAAAAAAAGCACATTTAATACTTTTTGAAAGGTAATAGGAAAAGGTACTTAGAAAAATCGTGATAGTAAGTCATTCTTGGTTACTTTGAACATGGCCTAGAGAGTTAGCCAGTGAAGAGATGGGCTTTTGAGGGTTTTGCCCTTCTTATCCTCTGTGCAAACATGAGATTTTCAGGTAACAACGTTAACGGGTTTGGTTTTTTTTTCTTTTCCCTTTTCAACTGGTGTTCCGGGTCTTCGTTGGGTCATGTTTATGGCTGTAAGTACATTTACTCTAATGCCTTCTGACAGCCTGTGTTGCCACGCGGCTAGGTCGCTGGCCTCTGCGGCTGGAATGGGAATTGACTGCCAGCCGGCCTGGTGTCTGACCCAGGACAAGTGTCTTCCTCGGGGCTCCCCCACAGAGCTGGCCTTGGCCCTGCGTGCTGGAGTCTTTTCCAAGTCAGACCGCACTTAAACCCAGAGAAGACGGCAAATGACGGATGAGAAGAGAAACAGGAAAGAGGACGAAAAGAAAACGATAAAACTCGGGTAAGAACGGACTGTGAGTTTAAGAAAGACAGAATGTAGATTTAAAAACAGGTGAGCTGATTCCTCCCCACCCCAACCCCCAAAATGTGAGCAAGCAAGGCCCACGCCTCCGATTTTGGTCGGTCACTCTGTTCATTTAGTAATATTAAAAAGAATTATAATAACATATTCGTGATTACGAGTTTTAAAAGAAGAATCAGTTTACAACCTTGACTCTGGAAGAGCCTCAGGTAGGTAACAAGCTCCATTCTGAGGCTGAAACGTATTGATTCCATGTTTCGCGGTCAAGCTGACTTCGAGAAAGTTGTTTCTTTAAAAGAAAATTTTCAAAATCCTAAATTTACAAAAAATGCTTTTATTGCCACCTCAATAATATTACTGAATGTGCTTTATAAAGAATAAAAGAGCTTGCATCACTTTGCTGACCATCTTAAATCTGATCTGTTCGTGAAAGACATAAAAGGCCTTTGAGATTTGGCAGCTTTAAGAGGGATCCTTAACATCATAAAATGGCTGACAAAACAACAACAAACATAGCAAAATGAAGTAATTGCAAAAGTACTGAGAAGGCATGGATGGCAGAGAGCCACTGACTGTATACTTATTAATGTACGTAACTATTAAAGCAACTTCCTTTATTGGTGCTCTCACGAGCTGTTATAATACAAATAACAGATTGGTCGGCTCTTCTCTGGGTCTACCCTATACAGTCAGCCAAGTAGTGTTTGCTATGGTCTTATCCCTGCTTGAAGTCTAATTTACATGCCTGTTAATATGTTTATATCGAAAAAGAAATCTTCAAGTTTTAGCATGCTACCTTTTCAAATGTAATGGGCGTTAGAGCCAAAAAGCATCAAAACTGAGGGTTTTAACTTGCCATATTAGCAACGAGATAAAGCAAATGAACACTCAATAATCTTAGTGTATTATATACATGTAAACTGATTTTACTCTTCAAGAGTGCTTGTAATGGATCAGACGAAAAAACAGGACCATTTCATAAAAATAATGCTAACTCTTGTAGAAAGGAGAAAGTGCAGCAATTCACATAATTCTAGAAAATGTTGCAAATGATATAACTATAGATACATTTGATTACAAGAAGAAACTGTGCTTGCAAAAATCCATCTTACCGTATCTCATAGGTGAGAGGAGCAGCATTTGAGAAGTTATATCTGGGAGCAACTTCAGTGGGCACTAAATTTGGGGAGTTTTTTATAAAAGTATAACTAAGGGGTACCTGGTTGGCTCACTCAGTTAAGCGACCACCTCTTGATTTGGGCTTAGGTCATAATCTCATGGTTCATGGGTTGGAGCCCCCCATTGGACTCTGCTGACAGTGCGGAGCCTGCTTGGGATTCTCTCTCTCTCTGTCTCTCTCTGTCTCTCTGTCTCTCTCTCTCTGTCCCTCCCTTGCTCTCTCTTCCACTCTCAAAATGAATAAATAAATTTAAAAAAAAGTATAATTAACATACAACACCATATTAATTTCAGTTGTACAATGTAATGATTCATGTATGATTATTTGTACATGCTGTGAAATGATCACTGGAATGAGTCCAGTTAACATCTGTCACTGTAAAAAGTTACAGTTTTTTTTTTTTTCTCTCGTGATGAGAACTTTCAACATTTTACTATGAGCAACTTCCAATACCCAGTTCCGTATTTTCAAACTCCAGTAGCTATGCCCCGCCTTGCTATCTCATCGTCTTCTGTACTGTGTAACCAGAAGCTTGTACCTTTCAACACCCCTCACCTCTTTCACCCCCTCCCACCTCCCACGGGGGGCAACACCCGCAGTGTTCTTGCTGTCATCGGCTTCCTTTCCCCTTAGAGCATCCCATGAAGCACGAATTCAACAGCAGTTGTGTAGGCGGGCGTCATAGGCAGTGTACCTAACTGGCCCGTGGGAGGGCGGTGCGTAGGGGCATGTGAAGACTGCTTTCTCTGACTTTCTGGCGGATCCTTGCAATCGCAGCTCCCTTTTTTTTTTTTTTTTTCCTAATGTTTCTTTATTCATTTTGAGAGAGAGCACATGTGAGCGAGCAGAGGCGGGAAGAGGAAGGGGCAGAGAGAGAGAGAGAGAGAGAGAGAGGAGAAAGAATCCCAAGCAGGCTCCGTGCCATCAGCTCAGAGCCTGACGTGGGGCTCAATCTCACACACCTGAGCCGAAATCAAGAGTCAGATGCTTAATGGCCTGAGTCACCCAGGTGCCCCACAATCAGAGCTCTTACTGTTTTGGGGGGTCATGTGTTTGCTTTGTATTAATTTCTTCCGATTTTGCTTTTGATTGCGGCTCCGCTTAAAATACAGATTTTCAAAACGCTTAATAGGACAAATGCCCTCTGGTGTTGTGTCTCAAGGCATTTGGGATTTGCAGTCAAATAGCAACATATATACATATATATATATATATATATATATGCGCTTAAATTCCGAACCAGTGATGCATTTATTACTCAAATATGTATCCACAAGCTTCCAACCACTTCTTATCATGCACATACATTTTAAGGTATTCAGAGAATGTTTGGTCCTTCATTTGAATCAGAAATCCCTCACCGCTTCTTCTATGCATCTGGTCCCTGCAAGGGCATTTGGATTTCCGAGACAGTGATATTCCCTGGGACACGCACACATTTGTGCTTCATCTCCTGAAACTCCTCTTTCAATACCTCACCTACTGCTTTCTGCTGGCCCCAAGTGCAATATTTTCCCGGTGAATAATGAACAGAAAAGTTCTGGATATGCCCATGTTGTTTTTGAGTTTGGAACAATTCTGAAATCAATCTAATAACTATGTCACAGTCCCTTTAGAACCCAAGTCATAATTATGAATGTAAAAACACAGCTGCCTACTTCTATTTATAAGATATGTTCTCCTTGAGTGAAATATAAAGGTGCATATACAGGCTTATTTTCTTTTTAACATGTACAAGCGCAGTAATTTGATATTAATACGTATAGATGGATAAAGGCAGTGAACTTTTATCATCCTGAGCTTTAAAATGTTATCACAGGGGCGCCTGGGTGGCACAGTCGGTTAAGCATCTGACTTCGGCTCAGGTCATGATCTCACAGTTCGTGAGTTCGAGCCCCACGTCGGCTCTGGGCTGACAGCTCAGAGCCTGGAGCCTGCTTCGGATTCTGTGTCTCCCTCTCTTCATGCTCTGTCTCAAAAATAAATAAGCATTAATATTTTTAATAAAAAATAGTTACACAATTTTATTGATCTGAGATTATTTTGAGATTGAACATCTGTGGGTGGGGCAGGTGGAAAGAGATGGGGCGCTAGAGTTTTGGGCTCGAAAAAGTTTTTTCTAGAAGCCACAAAAAACCTTTTAATTATTAATTTTGAGAGCCAAAAATGTGCATAAAAATGTAGCGGAGCATCTGCAAACAGACAGATGGGGTTGGGGAGAAAAGCCAAGCTGACAAACGTGTGAGGAGAAAGCCATGGCGGATCTTGGGCAACAGCAGGGGACAACTCAATGAGACATGTTATCCAATGGCTCATAGAGACTGAAGGTGACATGGAAAACATGGAAGCGGAATTCAGATCTTTTTTGTTTCTGTCACAATCACTGCAGAAATAATTTTTTTTTTAAATGCTATAAGGAGAAACAGCCAAAAGATAGAAAGATCTTGAAATGTTGATGGCGTTTCCAAGATTACATTGGAAAGTTCAAAACGTTCTGATTTGTACATAAGAAAGTGATTTGGAAAGGAATTTGGAGATGAGAGATTTGAGTTTCCAGGTGAATTCTGAGTCATACATTTAGTCTCCACTCCTGTAAAATATGCTTGATCCATGTCATTGGGTAAGTTAATGGGGACTGAAGGTAATAGGAGACCAATTTGCACCTACAAAGATAGAATGTCACACCTTTTGTTGGATAAGTTTATATCACTGTACAATAGCTGTGAAAAAGTTAGACTGATCCAATAGTAATCAGATATGATGTTGCCATGGTAATACCATGGTAATGAGTGAGTATTGGAAATGAATACATATAAGATGAATTCTTTGGAAAACTGAAGACACACTGAAAAGGGTAAATATATATATATATATATATATATATATATATATGTACATATATATATATGACATTCTGATGAATTAAAAAAGTTACAAGCATAATTTTATAGCACTAACATTGTCAAGCCTTTTGAATGGATCCTATGCCATTAACATAAAAATTGCCCATCATTTTATTTCTCCATTCTTTACCTCCCTGATACCCCAGAATAAGTAAAATGGACTGTGTTGCCGGAGTCTAGGACCAAGTTTTATGTGAATGCATGTCCAGAGATTGAAATTGTGGTTGTATGTTGCACACACAACATGGTGTGGTCTCCTGATTAAGTCACATTGTTAGCAATAGGGCTTGAGAAAGATCCTATTTTATACATTTGTTTGGCATTCTTTTAATCTATTGCATATTAAGCACTATGGATTAAAA
>NW_024412397.1:9826905-9872857 GCF_014898765.1 Herpailurus yagouaroundi | reverse complement strand
ATATATAATCAGTGAAAATGTCAAACTAATTATTTCTTGGTTTATATAAAGGAAATCTATATTTGTATGAGAAGGACTTCAGCAATTACTCAGATGCTATAATGCTGGTCTGTGGCTCTAGAAAGAGAAACTGAAGACTACCTCAAGTAATTACTGAGATCTGGAACAAAGAACCTTCCACAAAGGCCCTGACAAACCACCCAACCCTCATGACAGAGAGGGCAGGAGAAAGAGCAATTGAGGACTGGTTCCCCTTGGTACAGTCACAATTTATCACACAGAGAAGAACACAGGTCCACTGGTCAGGAGAAAAAGAAAAAGTTATTTTCATAATGTGACCCATGTTAGGGTTGGAAAACCACAGGAGTAGGAATGCACATCACCTGTAGGAAAGATGTACTCAAGGGATTAAACTAAAATGCACAGGGAAATGCAAAGGTGGAAACAATGAAGCATGGGGGACACATTCCCTACAGTACATTGTATCAGATTTGTTTATGAGAACAGAAGCAGTTTTCCTACCAGCATGGAAAGGACTACCTCAGAGTTCTAGGACCAGTTTCATAGCTCTGAAAACTAATATTAATTCCACCTTTAGTATGCTACATAGGTGATTTTAAAGTTTCCAAAAGTATTTATCGATGACTGATAAAAAGAATGCATTCTTGTATTCCAGGATACTAAATCTTTTTAAAAATATTTATTTATTTATTTTGAAAGGTGGGGGGGGGGGGAACAGGCAGAGGAGGGGAAGAGAGAGAGGGAGAGAGAGGATCCCGAGCAGGCTCCATGTTGCCATGGCAGAGCCTGATGCAGGGCTTGATCGCACAACCGTTGAGATCATGACCTGAGCCAAAATCTAGAGTCGGATGCTTAACCTACTGAGCCACCCAGGATCCCCAAGAATACTAAATCTAATGAAGTGCCCAGGGTAGGACCAATAACAGAAGAATGTCACAATGGAAGCCTGATCAAGGTGGCTGGTTCCAACTACCTTTTCGTACTGAGAGAGGAAAGAAAAAAAGAAAGGGACAAAAATCCTTCCACCATGTATTTCGATGGGAAAATATACTGAGAGTAGCCCACTGGCAGAGCAATATACTCCCTTCTCCATGACTTTCTCTGCTGATCTGTCAGGGGCCGGCCTGCTCTCAGGTGCCCATGCATAAGCCTTCAACAGATCTTCAAACATGCACACTACTTTGCACGTACGTGAATTTGCCAAAGAACAAATTGTACTCAATTTTGCCTCCCTACGCATTCTCCCAAAAGTACGGATTTATTATCAGTGTTATAAATAACAAATATGTAATATTGAGAGTACATTATGTTTGATTTTTGGAGTTCCCATATGGTTTGTTTTTAGGAAAACACACCTTTATTTCTATTATTAAAAGTCTCTTTAAAGATCATCCACTTAAATACCCAGAAAACACAGAAATATTCCCAGGCCAAAACAGGAGGAATATCAGAATTTGCGGTACTCTAGACTCTGAATACGTCCAGCAAGAAAACAACAACAAAACAAAACCCTCACTCTTCAAAAGCTGTACATTTGATTATTGCTGGGAATATTTATTAAAGTGTGTTTAATTGCATCCAGATCAAATTTACCTTCCTGAGAGATACAGACCCTGATCTAAGTTAAGTTTTTTTTTGGCAGGCATTCCAATTGAATTTGTCACCTGCTTCAAAATAGAGCTCTTTACAATATTTGGTTAATTCTTGGGCAATTAATACCTTGCAAAGTTTAAAAACACTTTGATAATTTGAAATATTTGGATATTTAGAATTTGGTCATATACCTTCTTTTAGCTTTTAACATACCTGTCAGAATTCTTACTCTGTATTCATGTCAAAGCCATGCCAGCCTTGCTGATTTGTTTAATTTTCGATTTCCCCTATCTTATTACTAAGTTTCTGGGTGCACAACTGAGCCTGTTTGATACAAGTGACCTTGTCATACTGAATATTAAATCATGTCAAGCTAACATATGTAAGATAAAAACTGAAGGAGATTATCATTTGAGAAAATTAATAGTTTCTTTTTTTTTATTTAGATGGTTGTCTATTGCCTAGGGACTATAAATTTCTAACTCAGGAAAAAAATTAAGTTATGAAACAAGTTTTAAGACTAAGAGCTAGGGGCGCCTGGGTGGCTTGATCAGTTAAGCATCCGACTTCAGCTCAGGTCATGATCTCACGGTCTGTGAGTTCGAGCCCCGCGTCGGGCTCCGTGCTGACAGCTCAGAGCCTGGAGCCTGTTTCAGATTCTGTGTCTCCTTCTCTCTCTGCTCCTCCCCTGTTCATGCTCTGTCTCTCTCTGTCTCAAAAATAAATAAACGTTAAAAAAAATTAAAAAAAAAGACTAAGAGCTAGTAATTGTCTAGCCTTCCTGTGACAAGACTATTAATATAAATAAAAGAAATTCAGTGTAATTTTTGGCCTCTGGTTTGCTGCATTTCTTTTTTATTTTTTTTTTTTAAGTTTCTTTATTTATTTTGAGAGAGAGAGAGAGAGGGAGAGAGGGAAGGAAGGAGAGTGCAGGAGAGGCAGGGAGAGAAGGGGAAAGAGAATCCCAACCAGGCTCCTTACTGTCAGCACAGAGCCCGATGCGGGGCTCGATCTCAGGAAATGTGAGATCACCGCCTGAGTCGAAACCAAGAGTCGGGTGCTTACCCAACAAAGCCACCCAGGCGCCTCTAGTTTGCTGCTCTTCTAAAATCTGGAATTACACTAAAGGTGCCCAGAAATGCATTTCCCATTACGATTTATTGCTTTCTTAGTGTTGCTTTAAAAGTTTGATTGTCCTTTAGATTGCTACACCTTTTATAAATGTATTAATCTAATACAAAACATTACTTTTGAGTAACACTGCACGGAGACTGTGGTCCACATTATCGGCATTACTTGGCAAAGGCTGGAAAGGAGACATCTACGTGTCAGCAGATGTGCAGATCCCTGTTTTCCCAGGGTTCTGCACAGAGGTGAGCCTGGGTCAGAGGTCACATGGATAAATCACCTGGCTGTGTTTTACCAGGGTAACCACTTCTTCCTCCGTGTCGACAGCACTTTAAGTGTGAGAGTGACATTGTAGCTCAGAGAAAAAAATAGGCAGCACTCTGAACATGACTTCATCTCAATTACTGGTAGATAAGTAATGAAAACCCTAGAGCCCAGAACCTGGAGAACAAGAGCCTATGTTGCCATGGGAACCGAGTTCAGGCATATTCTTTCTCATCGGAGGGAAGGGGCTGCGGAGCGTTTGAGGAGGCACGTTTGGAAAAGGTGGAAATCGTGATCCCAATTAGCTTGTCATCTGGCGCAGAGAGAGCTCCCAGAATCCATCGCGAGGTGTCCCTCTCGGTCCCCACATAGGCCTTACAGTCCCACTAGAAATATGGAGATGACTTCGTCACGACACTCTGCCCTTCTCATGATATCACGGTCAGCAACCAGAAGAACCTAACAACAAAAGAACAATCTACAGCCTCTATCTTCACCCAGACTGAAAGAGGAAAGGCAGTTTAGATTTGCATCTTCTCGCTTGCTAAGTCAACTGGGAATGACCAGTGGACAGTCACAGGGGATTGCAAAGTATGAAGAGGACCCAGCAGTAGGTCTCAGGAATCAGAAGCTGACTTTAGGTCCAGAAGGGGCTCCCTCCCACCAGGAAGTGTCCTGACAATGACCAAGAAGGGGGAAAGCCCACCACTGACTGACACAGAAAAAAAAAAAAAACATAGAATGTTATTGAGGGTTCCAGAGATACTAAATCTCAGAAGAAAGAGAAAGGAAGTGGGAGAAAGCACCTTTCAATGGTGAAGTCTTGGAGCACCTGGGTGGCTTAGTCATTTAAACAGCTGACTTCAGCTCAGGTCATGATCTCACAGTTTGTGAGTTCGAGCCCCTCATCAGGCTCTGCGCTGACAGCTCAGAGCCTGGAGTCTGTTTCAGATTCTGTGTCTCCCTCTCTCTCTCTGCCCCTCCCCTGCTTGTGCTCTGTCTCTGTCTCTGTCTCTCTCTCTCTCTTTCTCTCTCTCAAAAATCAATAAACATTAAAAAAATAAAAAAATAAATAAAGTTGAAGTCTTCATTTCCTGGTAGCAACCTGTAGTGAAGGAACAAGGCTGGTAATTTTTTCTTTCAGTGCTTTAAATGTTTTTCCTCCATTTCCTTCTTGCTTGTGTTGTTTATAAAGATAAGTCCTATGTAATTCTACTTCTTATTCTTCTATATGCAAGATATCTTCTTTCAAAGTGTACAAGACATCATTGGTTTTCGGCGGCTGAATATGATATGCCTAGGCATAGACTATTTGATGCGCACCCTGCTTGATATTCTCCAAGATTCCTGGAAATGAAACTTTGTGCTTGTCAGTAATTTTGGAAACCACCCAGCCATTATTAGAATATTACAAAACAGATATTTCTTTTGTTCTTGTCTGTCTTACGTCGCCTTCTGCCGTTCCAGTTACACGCATGGAAAACCATTTGAGATTCTTGCATGGTTCCTGGGTATTTTGTACTTTTTAAAAACATGGTGTTTTCTGTTTCCGTTTCAGCTTAAGAAGTTTCTACTGAAATTATTTCAAGCTTGCTGGTTCTTTTGTATGGTGGTAAAACATACAAAACCTAATTTATTTATTTATTTTTATTTTAGCTATTTGTAAGTGTATAATTCATTGGCAGTAAATACCTTCCCAAGGTGAGCTAACATCACCACTATCTATACCTGAAACTGTTTTCTTCACAGGTTCAGTATAAACTCTGAACCTATTATGAATAACTCCCCACTCCCTCCTCCCTTCCGCCCCTGTTTATCTCCATTCTACTCTCTGTCTTTAGGAATTTTCTTAGTCTAAGTGTCTCACACAAAGGGAATCATAGAACACTTGTTCTTCCATGTCTGACTTATTTCATTGAACATAACGTTTTCAAGGTCCACCCGTGTTGTAACATATATCGAAACTTCATTCTTTTTGCGGCCGAATAATATCCCACTGCATGTACGCACCACATTTTCCTTATCTATGCATTTCTTAATGCACTGGGGTTGTTCCCATTTTTTGACTTGGGGAATAAGGCTACTTTCAATACTGATAGATAAGCTCACTGGTTCTCTTCTACACTGTACCCAATCTACTGTGAGCTTATCAAAGTTTTTCATTTTTGCGAAAGTATGTTTTGCTTCAAGCATTTCACTGATTCTTAGCGTTCCTAACTCTCTACTTACATTACCCATCTGTTCTTGCTTGTTACCTACATTTTTCATTAGAGACCTTAACACGTGAAGAATTTCATTTTTTATCCATTATTGTATTAGTGGATTATTTCATTTCATTTAAATTTAGTTTTATTTTAAATTCTTTGTTTCATAATTCCAAATCTGTGTATGGTGCGGATGCTTACTTTGTCTGCTTACACCATGTTTTCTTTCTTTCTTTCTTTTTTTAAATTTTTATTTATGTTGAGATAGAGAGCAGGCAGGGAAGGGGCAGAGAGAGAGGGAGACAGAATCCCAAGCAGACTCCATACTGTCAGTGTAGAGCCCCATATGAGGCATGAACTCACAAGCCCTGAGATCCTGACCTGAGCCAATATCGAGTAGGACTTTTAACCGACTGAGCCACCGGGCGCCCCTACACATGTTTTCTATAGCCTTTTCACATGTCTTGTAATTTTTAGTGAAAATCTAGATATGACGGGAGGGCCTGGGTGGCTCAGTCAGTAAGCGTCCAACTTCAGCTCAGGTCATGATCTCACGGTTTGTGGGCTCCAATCCCGGGTCGAGCTCTGTGCTGACAGCTCAGAGCCTGCTTCAGATTCTGTGTCTCCCTCTCTCTGCCCCTTCCCTGCTCACACTTTGTCTCTCTCTCTCTATCAAAAATAAACATTAAAAAAAAATCTGGATATGACGTATCAGGAAATATGAACCAAACTAAAAGAACTTTCTAATGGGTTTTATGTTTTTCTGATTACGAGTCAGGCTGTAGTTAATATTTGCTGTGGCTGTATGGGCTAGAATCTTCATTCTTCCAACGTTCTTATTTTCATCATCTCTGTTGTCTCTGAGCTTCCCCAAGAGCTCCTTCCTAATTAAATAGTGAATCTTGCATTTCTTTGACTTGTAATACACTTTTATAATTCTGGATCTCTGCTAATGTGGCGGTAAGATGGTGGTAAGGGAGAGCATTCTAGAATATTATGATTCCATCTACATTTTCAGTAGATCTGTGGCCCAGGTTGTGACTTTGACAAGTTTCACTTACCGATTCCCCTCTCAGGTAAGACAGGTAGGCGAGAGGGTGTGGAATTGGGTAAAGAGCTTCCTTTGCCCGCGGGATAAGGCCCTGGCGTGGTCTTTCTCCTGGACGGCAGGTCATTGTTTTGGAGAATGCTCAGGGCATATTTCCAACTGGTTACTTTTCCCTTCCTCCTACCAGGAGGCATGCATTTTAAAACAATTTCACGATCATGAATGTCATTTCTGATTTTGCAAAAACAGTTTAACAAAGATACAGAATAGTAATAGAACTTTAAAATTTCTAAAATTTCTAAAATTTCTAAGAGGTCCACAAACCATTCTCTAGTGAGAAATCTTTTAGAATTGGCATTATGGAGAAGAGAGTTGGCTATATATTTAAGGGTTGTGTTTATTGATATGTCTTTTGGGTAGTGGATCTTGAAAACTTGTCATCAATTACACAGATTAGAGCTAAATTTCCTTTACTTAGGCTTGTCTTTGAATAAAGCAGTTTAAAAAAACAGAAAAACGTCCTTGCATTGTTTGTCATATCTTGTTACTTTCTGAGTGTATTTCTATAGCAAGAAGAAAATAACGTGATTCATTTTATATTTTATTTTATTTTATTTTATTTTATTTTATTTTGGCATAGATCTTTCTGTGCTACGGCTGATTTTTTAAAATTTTTTTAAACATTTATTTCTTTTTTGAGAGACAGAGAGACAGTGTGAGTGGGGGAGAGACAGGAAGAGAGAGGGAGGCACAGAATCTGAAGCAGGCTCCAGACTCCCAGCTGTCAGCACACAGCCTGACATGGGGCTCGAACCCACTAACCATGAGATCATGACCCGAGCCTAAGTCAGATGCCCAACCGACTGAGCCACCCAGGAGCCCCTATGGCTGATTTTTACTGACGTTGAAAAGGTAGCCAAATGAGAATACTACTGCATCCACAAAATGTCAATTTTTTAGATATCAATTTGTCCGCTCTTTCTTAATAGGCATGTATCTCAAAGGAATCAGGCTACCTTACATTGATTACAATATATGGTTTTTTTTTCTGACAATTTATTATAAAGAAGAAATAACGGTGGTTTTTTTTTCCTATATCACAACTGAGTCTTATTAACAATGCTATACTTTGTTAGAGAGAAAGGTTAAGAAGAAATCTAATATTGTATCATGTTAATCCCTGTAGCCCAATTCATAGGAATCATGCATTTGAAAGGAAGCAGGACTCCCTGGGGTTACAGATAAAGAAAAAGTAAGTCTATAAACAATCAATATTATAGCACCATCTATCACAGCTCTGAATCTTTGTTATTTTAATATAGATTCAAGAACAGTAACCGGTGTAAAAATTATAGCATACTTATGAATTCTGGCAGGACAATATCAATGAAATATTTCATTAATTTGACCCATGTCTAACAAATTACATCAAGCATAAATTCTAGCATAAAATCCAACTCCCTTTTTTCCTAGGCTTTAAAGTGCATGGTTTCTATGTTGCCTGTATAAATCAAACACATGGTCATTCATTATATAAGGCTTTTGATATTGAAAACTTAACCTAGTTTCTATGTAGAACGAGGAAAAAATCTTGCTTACTAATGAAATTACACAAAAATATCAACCTTTTTTTTACGATATTAGCACATTTTGGGGGTCACATTTCTGACCTTAAAAATGAGCTCCCATCTGTTGGAAGTAATGATATATTACTGTAATTTGGAGGCATGTTGAGATAAAAAAAAATCAAAGATGGCAATGGAATTAAGACGTATGAAAGAGTTTCTGTGGAAAAAAAAAACTTTTAACAGAAAAAAGTCCCCAATATATTTAAAGTCATTAATTTGACAAAAAAAAAATAAGTATACTTAGCTGGAGTAATAGATAATAAACAGCATTAAATACAAATACAAGCAACTCTTTCATTGTGTGTATCCGATAAGCTGTGACAATTGTTAAAAGACAAACTGAGGCATATTCAACATTTTAAGAGTTCAGTTGAGCAACGCTGGATTCCCACTGGGCAGCACCCAGGGGCTGTGGTTAAGAGTGCTCTTCTAATGCGAGCCAGAGGGGAAACTTATATAGAGAAAGTGAGGAAACAAGAAAGGAAATGATTGAATTGGTTACGACTGCAAGCCTAGTGGCTGTTTGTGACTGGTTGTCCTTAGTGTTTTGATTTCCTAACCAAAATTCACCTGAGTACATTTAAAGATATAATTGGCTTTGCTCAACAACTCAAGAGTCAGGCAACATCCCATCTAACAAATAGAAAGGAGCCCCCAAAACGGTGCAACAAGAGTGTTTTGGCAGAAAGGGGCAGGCTAGGAAGTTTCTAGCAAAGAGTGATTGTTTTAGACAAGATCACCTTCATTTGGGGAATGGCAGGGGTCTATAAGGTGAATTATCTCGCTAATGCTGACCGAGAAATTCCAGACAGACTGCTTAATACTATATTCCATGGAAAGGCTGAAACTGCAATTATGTTAGGTAATAAGTCTCCATTTGATGATGTGGGCTCAATCGACCCCATGTTGAGTCTGTTGTCTCTTTTTAACGAATAAGCTTAGATTTTGGTAGGCCACCGTAGCGTTAGAGCCAACTCAGTCTAATGGCCTCCTTGTTTAGTTAACTTAATATAATGTTGAAGTATTCCTGAAATCTTCTCTCAGAGAATAATGACAGTGTAGATTCATCCCCAGTTTATTTTTTCAAATCCCCACCCTTACGGCTTTTGGAAAATGGCTAATTAAGAAAGAAGGACCCTTCTCCACCTGGCTTAGATAAGACTCTTGTCCATGCTCTTGCATGATTCCTAAAAGACTTGCTTGTTTGCCTGTGAGAAGTCTCAGACCTTTCTCTTTTTCCTGAACCTGTTGTCAAAGCCAAACACAGACTACAATTTGCCATTCTCTGTCTCATAAGTAATTTGCTGCGATTAGAATTGCTTATTCCCCTGAAACTAGGTAACCAGAAGGAAAATCATTTCCTGTTCAGATAAGTTTCTGAGACTCTCCCTGCTTCACAACAAACCAAATGTGAATCAACCCACCTGCAACATGCTTGCTATCTCCTGTCAAGGGTAAGGCAAAACCACCCTGCTGAGAGACTTCAATCTTTAGATCTGGGTTATTCTGCCTATTTCAATAACCTAAATACAATCAATCTTCTTAATCTCCTTATTTGTTCTGTGCGTGTGTGTGTGTGTGTGTGTGTGAGTGTGACAGCTGTTTACACTAATTATATTTTCATTTCCATGAAGCTTTTCTACAGTTAGCATCATTTATAAAAAGCATGGCTGCAGAAACATTGGTTGTTGGCAACGTACAAGGTCACAGGTGAAGCGACCCTGTTGTAAACCAGACCTTACTTGGCTCTGAGAATAAAACTCTTTGGGAGATAATATCCTAAGAATTTTATAAGGTAGTTTTATAAATTTTAAAAAAGATTGGTTTAAGATTATTGTGTAGACAATGATTTAGTTAAAGAAAGATTCATCTTAGGTCACAGAGAAAGAACACTTAGCACGGCAGACAACTTCATAAATACATTCAGGAGGTAATCAGTGACCCTGCGACTTTAAGGGGGTAAAAGGGTGAGCTTGGTCAAAGGAAAGAATGATGGAAGGCTGAGTCACGTAGAGGGAGCCGCATGGGCACGGAAGTTTGACTGTCTTTCATTTTTCTTAGCAATGAATAACCTAACCTTTCTGACCAAGCCTTAGGAATCCAGACAGCCAATTTAGATACTGTTGAATCCTTTACCTAATCCAAATACAAGATCTGACCCTTAAAACTTTTTTAATCACAAAGGAAATATAAGAACCTCCAAGTAAGTGCTTGCTGTCTTGTATAAAGGTAATGCTTTACGTGGAATAATCTCCTTTAATAGTAATAACTATGTATTCGAGAATTAATCTATATACATATTGGAGAAAATAACCATTACTAAATTTTGACAGTAAGACTCATTCCAATAAAAATTGGAAACATTATTCTAAAAGCTTATTCCACAGAGGTTGCCTTGGGGATGTGATTCTGGCATGATTGAAATCATCATAGTTCTCAAAACACCCTGTTCTATTTTCTGCCTCTCCATTTGCATTGGTTTTCTCCTACCTAGAGAGTCCTTCTCTCAGTGGCTCTGTATTTCAATGACCTTACTGCACCCTAGCAAGCCTAGCCCTTGCTTTTTGCAGGTGTATCTATTTCTGCTCTTACCACAGTGAACAGGATTTAACTATCCTCTTGTCTGTGTCTCCCCTCTCCCTAAGGAAAAAAAAAAATTCCTTGAGAGTAGTAACTGTAACTTGTTTATCTGTACTTTCTGGTGCCTAGCTCAGAACCTAGAAGACAGCAGACCCTGAAAGTAGCACTGAGTGAATAATTCATCTTAAGCCAAAAACGAAACCTTTAAGAGAGGAAAAAAGGCAAGGCTCTTGAGTCTGAATAGATAAAATGATTCAACAGGTAATAAGCATATGGCATGAACGGAAGCTTTTTTTTTCCCAAAGGTTCTTGAATCTCCCAAGTGAGTTTTATTCAAGGAGGTAAAAATGAGGCAGCAGAATAATTTGAGGAAAGGGGATTGCATGACCTGAGTAAACTATTAATATTTATTATTATCTCCAAACAAAGTCACCATTGACATATTTTAATAAGTTTGTTCCAGTCCCTACATGTCTGGATTAAAGTGCTGGGTGGTAAAAAGAGAAAAGAAAAGCTGGATTCAGAAGAGAATACATTTTAGTACCAGACTCCAGCCAAGCCTGGGAAGAGAAAAAGATGATTCATAGCCTCTGAGGTTTGGGGATTATCAGAATTCTTTTAGAAATTATTGGGAAGAAGGGAGAAATGGGAAAAGGAAGGTGAAAACTTGCTCCTGTTTAGACCAATAAAGGTCCAGCAGCTGTGTTCCACACAGGGAAAGAGAGGGCATGGGGTCAAGTCTAGAAATATAAATCAAAGTTGTCGTGGTGCCCTTGATATTTGAAATCATATGAATAGATGACCAAGAAAAATAAGGGCACTGCGTTTCAACCCTCGGGAGCATTATTTGTTATTGGTTAACAGGTATTGCACAAGTGTAGAAAAACACACAAGTGATTTCATTTGAGAAACGATGCGTTTCCAGGCTTTCAATGTGACAGCGATCATAGTGACAAAACGGCACTTTGCAAAGAAGATGGATGGAGCAAGGATTTCTTGAAAATGTAATTTACTCATACAGGCTTAAAGGCAAAGAAGAATGTAGTGTTTGCAAGATAGTGTTTAATTATCTGAGAAAGGAAAGGAAAGTCAGTGAGGGAAAGTGTTCTCAGTCAGTATAACACTTTTTAATAACTGCTATCTTATCTTGAGTAAACTACTTTAATGGAATCAATCACTCATGGAAGATTAATCCTTTCCAAAGGCAGTATTTAGGAACATCTTTCTTCTTGTATGTTTTAGTACATTCTTTCATTACTTGCAACTTTTCATATTACGCTGGCAGTAATCTGTGAATAGAAAGTAAGAACAGATATTCTCCATTGCAATATTTTTAGAGTGGGAAGTTACAGAAATTCTAGGAATATATTATTCTTGTGGTTGGTTTGATACATAGAAATGTTCAGTGCTTGTGACTATGGAGCATTTACTTATGGCTCCATGGCTTGCTAAAGACAGAGTGTAGAATTCCCGATTCTGCCTTTAACATTTATCTTTCAGATTTGAATTCGTTTGCTGTACTAAGAATCTAAGAACCAGTGCATGGCCATGGGCAAGAATTCTCAGACTTGGAGTTTTGCACAAATGGATGCTTTGCTTGTAATGCAAAAATCTGAATTCATAAGCTGTCGTTTTTGAATTTGTATTTATTTTTAATAAATTAAGTCAGTATTTAAAACCATGCCAGGTTGAATTTGAGAAATGAGCCTTAGGGAATGGTTATATTACAAATCTAAATACTTGTTATTACTTAACTAATTTCAAACCACAAGAGCTAATTGACCACATGATAACTTTGTATGTTTTTCATTAAAATCTCAAATTAAAAGCAAGCATTCTACTGAAATAAATTTTTTACATTCCAACATAATTTGTTTGATTAAGCTCTCTCTTATATTCTCCAATGATATGTTTCCTTTACACGAATAATATTCATAATATCTAACACTTACTGGCATTTTGCCACATTTCAATTACCTTCTAATGCCTTTTTATTGTTTATTGATTAATCTTTGAAATATTTCAAGAAAGTTATCGTAATCTCATTTTTCATATTAAAAATAGATAAAATAGTTTGAGCAAGGTCATGTGTCTAGATGTGAAAGTGCATTTACACGTACATTAATCTTAAATTTTACAGGATACAGTCATGTGGTCCAAATTTCTGTAATTCTTTTCCTCCAAATAAAAATGTCATCATTAGGGGCACCTGGGTGGCTCAGTCTGCTGAGTGTCCAACTTCGGCTCAGGTCACGATCTCATGATTCATGAGTTCAAGCCCCGCGTCAGTCTCTGTGCTGACAGCTCGGAGCCTGGAACCTGCTTCAGATTCTGTGTCTCCCTCTCTCTCTGTCCCTCCCCTGCTCTCTCTCTCTCTCTCTCTCTCTCTCTCTCTCAAATAAAACATTAAAAAAATGTCATCAAGTTTTCATATTTCAGCTGTATTGGTAGAAGGTGACGGTTGCAGTACAAATCCAAAGAGATTCCTCAAATTATACCCCACGATTGTTGCCATTACAGGTGTCTTAGACACAAAGACATTTGGCTGCAAAGGTCGTATCCATGTTGTCACAGGCCAACTTTCCTGTAGAGTCCCTAAATTACTACTACATATCTTTAAGGGAGAACTTTATCATTTCCTGACACTACTTCTGCCTGTGCGTATCAGCAGCTGATACCCTTTTGAATGCGTAGAAAAACTGTTCTTTTTTTTTTTTTTGTATTTAGTAAACACTTAATAATCGCTTGCTGTCTGTCAAATATGTATGGAGATACAAGAGTAATAATACATAAGCTCAGTAGATCCACAGCCTACTGAACAAATAAAACAGAGAAGCCTCTGCAATAATGGATTACCAAAGACAGTGAAGAAGCACAGCTAAACGTCTTTCGGAGGTGTAAGAAAGTTCGCAAATGTATTTTCTCAGGTCATGGAATGTCTACTGGCGTGGTCACGAAGGGAGACAGACGGACACAGACAGTATCGCGACAGAAGATATAACCTTATCAAAATCTTTCAGAAGTTTTTCCTGACAAGTGTAACATTTTGTATTAGTATATTTTTATTTCCTTCCCGATACCATATGAGATAAGTGTTATCGGCAATAAATTTCAAGAGCAATTTCAACACAACAGCTAAAACAGATGATTTTGCCTTATTTAATCCAACAAATGTGCACAATTTCCTACACCAGCCTCTTTTTCACTGTGTTTTGTTATTAGTAACAGGTGAATTTTAACTGCTTCCTGGCTGACTGGACAATGGACTTGTGGCCAAATGATTCCTCTGTAGTTTACCTGCTTAGAGACCTCGAGAAACTGATTCAATTTTCCTGAAAATATTTGACTTTGACATTAATATTACTACTTAGCCCATACAATTGATGTATAAAGAAAATATTTAAGTCATCTGGGACAGTGCAAGGTAGAGTAGGCACTCAATAATCAAATACTAATTTTGGTATTATTGTCTCAAGTCAAATCTAAAAAAATACAATTTGCCTATAGCTGACACTGACCTATATGTAAATTGTATCATTTTTATTTTGGCCTTAGCTATTTAAAAGTCAGTATTAGCTTATTTAAGAGTTAATCAAATACTCTCATATGACTCATACGATTATTGTGTATGTGTGTGTGTGTGTGTGTGTGTGTGTATGTGTGAGTGTGTGTGTGTGTGTGTGTGTTTGTAATCCACTCCCTCCACCGAAAATTGTATAAGCTATGAGCAGAAACTCATTGTACCTTTGGAAATTACACCAGAGCTGATCATTCTTTGTTCATTTTGCAAGTCTTTGTGCCAAAGCAATAAAATAAGCAATAAATACATATAAAATAAGC
The DNA here is from genome assembly GCF_014898765.1 of Herpailurus yagouaroundi. Taxonomy (NCBI): domain Eukaryota; kingdom Metazoa; phylum Chordata; class Mammalia; order Carnivora; family Felidae; genus Herpailurus; species Herpailurus yagouaroundi. Next base: position 9,858,551 of record NW_024412397.1, on the reverse strand, counting down.
AACAAAATACATATGTAAGTTAATTTTGTTGTGCCCTTACTAAGTTGTTTTTGAGATGGTCTTCAACATATTTTCAACAAATGTGAGCATTAAAGCTCAAATAATAAGCACTTACACATCAGAGCTATAGTAGTTTCAAAAAATAACAGTATCCACCCATTCATTAACCATCCATCTTTTTAGTTATTCAGTACACCATTTACTGATTTCCTAGGACGTGACAGATAAATATTGCTAGCACATGACGAGACATCATAATATATCAACATTGTATATTTCATCAGCTTAGTATCTGGGAATACACAGATGAATCCATTCATTCCTTATCCTAGAAGGAGAATGTGTGCATATTTTGTTTGGATGAGATTTTTCAGAATTCAGAAGACACAGAGGAGAACACACTAATAATTTCATGTAGAATGATACACACCCTTACTAGAGAAGTAATTACATAGTGCTATCTAAAAAAAGTGAGAGAGGAAAAATACTGCAGCAGAAACTAAGGAAATAATGGCAGAGACGTGTGCATTTTAATTAGACTTAAGAAAGAGTGTATGTGTAATCCATACATATGCACTGTAGGTGCCAGCAAGAATTCAGTTGGAAATTTAGATGTATTGACTCAAATTTCCATTCAATACACTGTACATGTCCAAAGCCCTACCTGTAATGTCCACAAATTCCTGGGGATTTAGACTTTTAGAGGAACTTCTGCCTCTAGGTTCAGATTTCTTTTACCTGATTTCATAGCACTAAACTTTCAGGTAGCACTCAAAAACAAACATGTCGCATGCTTTGATGGGGCTCCATTGTATACCCTTTCCATTTAAATGTAAAGAAAGCCAACGAATCCAAGTGAAATCTGATTATATTTTTAAATAAATCTCAGTCTTTTTCTGTAATCCACACTAGTGTGACTAATACAGCTCTTTGAAAGAAAGCTGGATTCTCTGCACAATTAATTGATACAGGATATTTATTATAAGTCTCAAAGAACAGAGATGGATTTTTAGAGCCCATGGTTAACTTGGCAATGATGGCCATTAGAAATTTTTTTTCATGATGGGTATACTCAGTCAACTTAATGTGCATGTCAGAACAAATCCTCGTATGATACCTAATTCCGCAAGGCCATCATATAAGGTTTATGTTCAATAAATCTGTTTAAACAGAAAAGAGAAAATAATGGATCACTATCCACATGAAATAAGCAAAAAAGAATATCCCAGCCCATTTTTCTTACTTGCTAAGTGTAAGTAAATACATAAATAAAGCAAAATTTAATTTTAAAAGTTTCGGTCTGATGTACTGTGTGATTTAAACTGGAGTAATCTCCTTTTTTATGACCTTATGTCCCCAGGTGCAATATCTTGGTGGCAATATCTCAAGTCAATTCAGTTTAAATTGGCTGACAGGGATTTTAGGCTTTGAGATCACCAGGATTTTCTAAATGCAGACATGCACATTTATGGGTCATTTACACTGCATTAAATTTTCTTCTATATTTTTGACATGCAGTAAAGTTTAATATTTTATACACACTATTTTAATGTTTTCTGTTTTTTCCCTCTTGCCATATATAGCAAGATCACCAAAGTTATTTGTAACCTAATTTGGATTCTAAACAATTTGTACAGTGAGTCATTTTTTTAGCCCTCACATTATTTAGCACTATGCTTAGAAAATTCTTCATAATTAATTTTACTCACATAGCTCTATAAATGAGTTAAGCCCTTGCATATTGGATATAAATTTGGTAACTGTTGGTTTAATTAAAGAGATGAAAATCAAGATAACTATTTAATATTGAAAATCTGTCCTGGGTTTTGATGGAATTATCAAATTATCCGCTTCTGCATTGATTTAACAGTTTTAGGGATTTTTCTCTTCTGTTGCTGTCAAGAACTTGTGTAGAGTCCATGTACGAAGATAAGAGCCAAGCCCATCTTGTTAGTTAAAATATACCCAGAATTTCACAAAACACCTGGCACTTTGCATGCATTCAATATTTATTGAATTAGGGACTAATTTGGCCTAAAATTTTCCCCTTTAACTTGGCCTATAACACTGTTCATGAGTTGGTACCTCTCTATCCAGGGTTTACTAATCCCAGACACATTGTGATGATTTCCCTCTTAGAAACCATTGCCTTTGTGTTTTTCTCTGCCTGGCATACTTTTCCCGAGATTTTTAGCGGCTTAGTGTCTCTCAGTCAGCAAATCTCAGTTTATCATCTATATTTTATTACATATACCTGGATACATTTGACCTCCTGGGTGACAACATGGAACTTCTTCATTCTGTTCACACCTGCCTTCCTGGAGTCAAGAACAATATCTGGCACCTATTAGGTATTTAGTAAACATTTGTAAGCTTTCTACATAAAAACACATGTTTCGGCATATAATAAATTTTTCACGAAGCATAGAAATTGTCCGTGCTTCTACTCATTTCAAAGCATTGTTATATAAAGGACGCTACTGGAGGCTTGTCTGAGGTCCATCAATGCACACACTTACACAGAATGAAGGAGGATACATTGAGCCTGAAAGAAGGGAAGACATTCCCACGCAACGTGACAAGCCTGGCACAGGTTGTATGGACCGTTGATCTCTTGCTAAGGAAGATTTCAGAGCCCACGGCTCTTCCTTTCATGACCAAGCAGAGATCAAAAGACTGTGGAAAAGATCGCCTTTCCCAAGTCTGAAACATCTTCAATTTGCTCTCAACCTGTTGAAATCCAAAGCAGGCAAAAAAAAAAGAGACATGCCTTACTGTGTTTTTTTTTTTCTGTAAGACTGATGAATGGATCAATAAATTTTGGCAAACCGTAAAAAGGAAGGGCTCTCGGCAAATAAAAAGGAATGAACTGTGATACATGTGACAACATATCTAATGCTCAAAAGTATTCTGTTAAGTGAAAGAAGGTAGCTACAATAGGCCACACGCTCTGATTTCAGTCCTATAAACCCAAATCATATCAGAGACTGCCAAGAAGTAGGGTTGGAAATGATTACTAAGTACACAAGGGAAGTTGGGGGTGGTGGTGATAAAAATATTCTATATTTGATTGTGGTTATGGGCACATGACTAAATACATTTGTCAAAACTCACTGAGCTGTACATCTTCAAAGTATGATTTTTACTGAACATAAACTATAACTCTACATAAAAGTAAGTAATTGATCTTATTGGCTAATACAGGCATGAATGTGCCTGTAATTATATTTGGATTCTTAATTACAATGGCAAAACTAAAACCAAGTCATATATGAAGAAACAATTTGGGCACAGGAATAAGTTAATGGTTGTATTGAACTTTTATTCCATGTCTTTATTCATTTAGCTACCGTGGAAATCATCAACCAACAAGAGAAATAACAGCAAAAAGTTCATGATTATTGGTGTAATTATTTTTTAATCCATTGTGACACAAAATGTACAGTTTTAGACACACATATTTCTAATCGCAATTCTGAGGATACTTTGCTTGCTTTGCTGAAACATAAGAACAATGAGCACAAAATGTATATTTGTCTGTTTTTTTTAAGTTTATTTATTTTGAGAGAGAGAGAGAGAGAGAGAGAGAGAGAGAGAGAGGAGAGAGCACATATGGGAGGGTCAGAGAAAGAGGGAGAAATAGAATTCCAAACAGACTCTGTGTTGACACCCCAGAGCCTGATGTGGGGCTTGATCCCACGACCATGAGACAATGACCTGAACTGAAATCAAGAGTCAGACACTTAACCATCTGAGCCACCCAGGTGCCCCAAATGTATATTTTTGATACAGAAGTTTTTGCAGTATGAAGTTGTTTTCCTGTCATTCTCCCAGACTTTTTATTGTGAATTTAGTTGTATGTTTAAATATGCAAATGTTTATGTTCATAGAGATCAATGTTCACACTGTCTACCTTTGTGCCTTTATTTCTTAGGTATTTAAACATCTTAAAACTGCATTTATCTTTGTAGGGTGTTCAGTTTTATAATTTGGGAGATATTTTCCATACATTAAGAAATAGTGGGATAAAAAATGGGAATAATTCCTTCAGAAAAAGGAACTGCACATGACATTCATGGCAAAATTCTTTTCATATGTATTTTCCTACTATCCATAGTTATGTCTTCACAGATAAGAGATAATAATTCATATGCATAGTAACAAGGTAATAAATTCTATGCATTTCATTTTTCAAATGAGGTTTGGGATGCTCTCAACCTGAGAGAATCCCCATAGAGTTTTCTGGGATGGCAATCTAGCCCCATATAAATGCAAATTAACACTCTTAGAAAGCCTTTGCAGCTCAGATTAGTCATAAAAATCTAAATCACTCTATACAGGTACCCATTCCCCAATCTAAAAATTATTAGGAGATGTACGGAAATCCTTTTTTCTTGTTGATAGTGACCATTTCTTTTGAAGGGACAGAAGAGAGTTCAAATTGAAATCCTCAGGTTTGGAAGCTAAAAGTTTATTTTTGAGAAGCAAAACATGTATTTGAGAGATAGCTCCCTTAATCCAATGATTAAAGGGTGGAAGAAAAGAAAAAATCTATTTTAGGCAAGAATATAAGTCTTCTATTGTACAATACTGTAAACATTTAGAAATCATCCATTTACCAAATTATTTTAATAACTGATTTTGGTGAGAGATGTCAATTGATGAAAATCCTTGCTTATTTACTGGAAAGGATGAAGAAATTTGGTAGACACTTAACCATGTGGCCAAATATAATATCACCCACTTGGCATTCTATGCTTATGGAAAGATAAGCTGAGGCTGTCACAGTGTTTCTGCCAAGAAAAAAAGTCATTTTAGTCTGATTATAATTTATAATAAACAAAAATAAGACAAATCAAATTTTGCAAAACATTGGCTACATTATCAATAATGTCAATGTCATGATAAATAAATCGAGACACATGCCGTCATAATAAAATTTTAATGATTTAAGGTTTCTGAGTGTGATCATTTCACTTTTTTGTAAAACTTGTTCTTAGTAAATAGCTGTTGAAGCCATAAGGATGAAATGTTGGCATACTCTCAGTGTAACAGAGAGATAGATGGGTAGATAGGCAGATAGATAGATAGATAGATAGATACATACATACATACATATGTACATCCATAAATGCATACATTGACAGATACATAGATTTAGATAAGGCAAATGTAATATTTAAAAAATAGCATACTTAGGGGCCCCTCGGTGGCTCAGTTGGTTAAGAGTCTGACTTCGGCTTAGGTCATGATCTCACACTTGGTGAGTTCAAGCCCCAGGTCAGGCTCTGTGCTGACAGCTCAGAGAGCTTTGGATTCTGTGTTTCCCTCTCTTTCTCTCTGTCCCTTCCCTACTCATGTTCTGTCTCTCACTCTCAAAAATAAATAATAAAACATTAAAAAAATTTTGAAACATAGTGCACTTAGTGTGCTTATTTTCAAAAATAGTTACAAAACAAAAACTAGAGATAACATTCTTAATATCAATGATGTTAAAGGGTTTGTGCTTGAATTTTAGCAAAAAGATATATAACCATTACATACTATTTAAATTCGGAAGAAATTTAAATGATTTGAATTAGAAAAAATCTATGAATACTTATTAATTCTGGTTGGTTTTAGCAATTTGCACATATAGAAATGAAAATAAAGAGATATTTTTCCATAGGCTAAGAACTTCAATGAAGATAGGGGCGCCTGGGTGGCTCAGTTGGTTAAGGGTCTGGCTTCGGCTTAGGTCATGATCTCACTGCTCATGGGTTTGAGCCCCACATCGGGCTCTCTGCTGTCAGTGAGGAGCCTGCTTCGGATTCTCTGTCTGCCTCTCTCTGTTTCCCCCTCACGCAGGCACTCACTCTCTCTCAAAAGAACATAAACAATTAAATTGACTTTTGCATGTGAAAAGGTGAAAATATGGAAATGAATGTTCAAAAGAACATTTGCTGATTAGAAATCAGCAAAAGTATCATTACATACATTAGAAAATAACTTCATAGTCTATTTTTTCAGTATTTTGATATAAAAACAGCACGTGTCCAGAACTATGACATTACAATAACAAAGTTCTTATCTCTCATTAAACTCAACTATACCTTTGTACTGTAATTTGCTAACTGTCAGTCTAGAAAGAAGTCACTGAAACCTCAAAAAGTTAATAACAGTAATAAATAACTCAAAAGTTAAATAACTCTAAGATTATTTAAAAATCAATCTTTTTGAAATAAATGGCATTATAGACTTTTGACCTTTGTTCAAGTCACTAAATGGACACCAAACAATTACATAAGCATATTAACTACATTTTAACTACATTTTTCTCTTCACCTGTTAAAGAAGCACATATAAATAAGCTACACATATACACTAAGCCACCGTAAAAAACAACCACCAAAATGTAATAGCTTAAGCAATATCTGTTCTTTCCCATCCCCTCCTAGAACAGTGTAGCTGTCGATCCAAGGATAAACTGAGTGGGCACGTAGTGTACAAATGAATGAAAGAAATGGTGTCAGCACAGTCATTACTCTTGGGAAGAATGGGAGTTTTGGTCAAGGGATACATGATCACCTTGAATACTCTGTATTCTTTGAGCCTGCACCCATCTTTTTACGCTGAACCTGAAAGCTGTCTTTTCTCTGTGGACATGCTTTTCTAAAAGTTGTTCAGCAAAATAAATAGAATAAGCTTTGTAAAATGCTAGGACTTTTTTAAGTGGATAAAAATGGAAGTTAGACAGTCAAAACACTTCTCAGATGAGTAAGACTCGGGCTAAAATTGAAAACTATTCTGCTGCCAGGCTATTTATATGTGACTTCTTTCTCTCAGTTCTCCCAACTCTGATAGTGACAGGGATGGTGACAGTGGTGGTGGCAGTGTTTTAATACTGAGTACGAGGTTTGGAAAATAAATTCCATTTTTTTGCCAATTAACTAATATTGCAAAGTTAAACATTCTATTTTCGAAAGTCGTGCTAACTTCCAAGCTTCTAGGATGCCAAAGTTTTCTTTTCTTGGTATTTCTTTTCTTCTTTTTTTAAGTAGAAAGAAATTGGTTTATATTTAAGAAACAGAATCTGAGCCTACCGGGGGAAAAAAGTCTAGCACCCACGAGACCTCATAACACTGCTGGCAAAACCACTTTGGAATAACATTTGAATAATTTAGCAGAACTCCCCAAACCACAGAAGTGAGACTTCCAGTTGTCCCTGAGGGTCTTGGGCATTTAACCCCCTTCTCCAGAGGTTTGCTAAAAGTGGCTCAAGGGCCACAGCTTCTGGGGAACAGATCCAAGGCCTCCAGCAACTTTAAACAACTACTGTTTAATCCAATTTCCTCTCTGAAACACAAAGCACCGAAGCACCCTGTGACATTTAGATACCACTAAATCTCTACAGTTCAATTCCGTGGACTCCTTAAATCTGGCCTACTTGACTCCCTCTGCTGCCTTCCTTCTAGCAAAAGATTTAGTTCCCCAAATTGAGGCAGTAGGTTTGCCTCGCAGGTTTGACAAATCATCTTGAAAACCTTGTCCTCATTCATCGTTCCCTGCAGAGAAAGGGATATTCTGTTATCCAGAAACTCAGTGAAGGCAAAGGGCTCTTCCCAGAAAAAGGCGCATAAATGTTTCCATACGATTATTCTTGGTAAATTTGAAACAGAATTCAGTCATTTAGTCAGAGAGACCGTTTGGGGGTGTGGGGGAGTGGTGAGAAAGAAAGAGAGAAAACTTTTCTTACAAGTTACTGCATTCCGTTCGTTTTATCTAATTATCTATGTTTTCAGGTAATGTTTAATTAGTCTGGCAGTTTTTATCAGCTGTACATTTTATAACTGGCTCAGCAGTTTTTGCTTTTAATTTGCTTCTTAATTCGTTTTGGGTAAAGAAGTTTTAAGGATTAATATAATTTTTACGCTCAGCCTTATATTGAGAAAGAACGGTTTCAAGTGCAAATGCGAACATTCGACTAGGATACTAACTTCACCAGAATCGTTCCATTTGTATTTTGTATCTTGTACTTGCATATACGTTTCATTCTTGCCGGGCTCCACATTTTTAACTCTGCACTGGTTTGCAAAATAATATTTGGCTGGCATTGCCTCTAGGCAATTTCAGGATTTTAGGGATAAGAAAAACTAACTCTAATTTCCAACTTTATGAAAAATACATAGTGTTGGCTGTAGCCATAGAAAACATTATCCTGAAGCTATAGACAAAGCAGAGTATGGACTACTACGTGTTTTTGCTGTTGTCGTTGAATTCATTTTACGATTTAGATATCGTAAAACTGGCCTTGTTTGCCAAATCTCATCAGAAATGGTTGAATCTCTCAATATAATGATGAGTTTAAATTAATTCTTCAAGTGATGCTAAGAAAATATAGCTGAGTAAAATTCAATTTTAAATGGAATGTCACAGTTAAATAATTTAAATAAAATGACTCAAATGATTTTTGCCGTTAGTATTATTTACAGATGAAATAATCTGATATATCTAGCTCTCTCTTCCTTTTCCACTTGATGAGAATGGGGATAATTACATTACACTTACATACATTATTCATTATATACGTGCATACTTAAACGTAGGCATATCTAAGTTAAATATTCATGTTATAGTTTTAGATTTATTTTTTTGAATTTCATATAATAATTTTAACACACGCAATAAAATATCAGTGCAATGACTTCTAGCTTGACTCTAGTCGTGACTTTTTGAAATGGGAGATACCCAAGAAACCGATTAATTAACTTTCATATTTTGTACATGAGGAAATTAGAGAACAGAATTGTTGAATGACTTAGGATCATGGAGTTGCCAATAACTGGGCTAGAAACCAATTATCAGTCCTGGAGATAGAAACACTACTTCATGCCGTTCTCTTTAGAAAACCTTTTGGAAGGAATTGAAATTCAATATAGATTTTGAGCGTCTCCACCTTTGGTGTCTTAAAGGTTATGAGATTAGATGCCAACTATGGGTAAGGATCAATAGAGCTTACAGGCTGGAGGACAGGAAGTAAATAATGAGAAACTAGTGAACGTTGACTTTACTCACAACGTACTCGCTCATATTTTACACGTCTTCAGTGGTACCTACAAAGAGATGAGCAAAACGATAAAGACTAAGAATGTTGATAAGAGCGTCAAAAGACAGTACTATGCAAACTCTGTGCTCAGCAAATAAAATCTGAGAAGCCTCTTATTTCTGGATACATCACCTCCTTTGAAGCTATGCCTTAAATCAACCGGCACCACATGTAATTCAAGACTATCAACATTAAGCTTACCGGAAAACTCTAATTATAAAATCACAGGAAACAATTGCCTTAATGAAATTGGTTTTCCAAAAAAAAAATCTCAAAGTCTTAGGTGCCTGGGTGGCTCAGTTGGTTAAGCATCCGACTTTGGCTCAGGTCATGATCTCATGGTTGGTGAGTTTGAGCCCTGCATCGGGCCCTGTGCTGACAGCTTGGAGCCTGGAGCTCTGTTTAGGATTCTGTGTCTCCCTCTCTCTCTGCTTCTCCCCCGCTCCCACTCTGTCTCTCTTTCTCTCAAAACTCAACAAACATTAAAAAAAATCGCAACGTGTAGAATAACCAGAATTTTGGGATCTTGGTGTTTCCTAGGTTATGAAATTTAACTGAGTGGTTTGGAAATATTTTTGAAATACTGTGGCCAGAACTGAGTACTTACAGAGCAAAAAACCAATTTGTGAAACAATTACTTAGCTAATTAGATAGCTCATATACCAAACTAAGTGCAAAAATATGTGCTGTCCATCTATACAGATAGAATATGTAATTGTTTAAATGGAGCCTTGTGATTTTTGTCATTAAGAAAATGTGTACAGCAGTTAGTGAGAACACAACAGAAAAGTACAACTGGCTTAGGAGTTCACAAGAGGCTGCCCTGAGGAAGTTATCCTGAGATCTCAAGAATGGGTGTTTCCTCTGCAAGGAAGGAGCACAACAAAACAAAACAAAAAATCTTGAGGCAGTGAGAGCAGTGTGTTGTGACACCTTTCTGTCAAAGAACTGAAAGAACGCAAATGTAGCTGTTGTGTAGGGAAGAGAGGATGTTTGGTACCAGATGAAGCTGGAAAGAAAGGCAGTGACTAAAATTTCGGGTCCAAAGGAACCATGTCGAAGAGTTTGATTTTGACTCGAAGGGTCATGAAAAGCCACCAAACAGTTCTACGAGAGAGAACAGTATATCATATTTGCATTTATTAGGTACCAGTCGGCCACCCCAGAGAGAAAGATGAGCGCAGAACAAGAAAGTATGTAGAAACTTCAGTTAAGAGGAGAAGGTAGTGTGACCTTGGGATGGTTAAAATCCAGGGGGAGAAAAGATCGCCTCCAGAGATACTGAAGAGGTGAGACCAGCTGTTGATAATGTTTTTACTACTGGGAAAAATAAAAGCAGGGCATCAAGCGTGGTGCCAGGTTTGTGATGGTCACAGACAATGCTGCTTACATTCAGAGATGGGAAACAACGGGAAAGGAGATTGTGGGAGGACATCATGAATTTAGTGTTTGCTTTATATGTGGGTTTGAAGAGACATTTCGAGTATGTAACTGGATATGTCAATAGGATCATTTAATATATAAAGTCTGGGTTTAGTGAAGAGGTAGGAACTGGAGATATGTTTGGAATTCATGGCCATGTATGTCGCATTGAGGCTGTAGGTAAGATGAGATTATTTAGGGGAAATAAGAAAAACCTCTCAGGACCGAGTCAAGGGGAGTATTTTGTGGGATAGGGCTGCAGGATTTTTTGCCTCAATACCAGGGGTTCATTGTCTCACTGCTTTGAAGAATAAAGAGGTGGACACAAAATGAGCAGCAGGCAAAAGTTTATGAGAGTAATAGATCAGAAAGGAAGAGTAGTAGGAAAGCTCTCATTAAAGAGAGGGGACATTTGGAAGGAATGCCCATAACTATAGTCAAGGGTCCTCATTTTATAAGGTTCTGGTTGCGCCCTGCCCCCCCCACCCCACCCCCGCCTGGTCCCATTAGCCTTCCCCTTTGTTCCTTCTCAGGTCCTACCCTTTTTTGGCTGGATAGCTCTAGGTGCTAGGTTGTCTATTCCTGACTGGCTCATTTCCATTGTATGAGGGATGGTCTCTGGACATATTCAGTCATGCCTTTTATCAAATTCCTGAGGGGAACCTGAGAGAGAGAAGGTGGTATCTGTTACATTCTTAAGAGGAACCTTATGCCTGAGGGTGCTGTGGTCAGACATTCCCAGCATTGTTCCAAAATATGTGTTTTTCCCCACCCAGGTACCTCAGGTTCTAACATTTCCTTCTCTGCCTCCTGAATCCTATCTTTCCCTATCATAATAGGATAATATGATAGAGAAATATATGTCTTTATACATTTTTTCCAAACCTACAGAATGTACATCATCAAGAATGAACCATAATGTAAACCATGGACTTTGGGTGGTAATAATGTGTCCCTGTAGGTTCATCAGTTGTGACAAACTCTGTATGTTTATGAAATATTTTACTGCTTTCAATTAGGCAAAAGCAGTAATTATGCTCTCATAAAGGTTTTTGCATAATTCATATTCTATTGAGAGTAATTCCCTATTAGTCAATGTTTCTTGAGTCTTTGTCAGTCTCAAGGTTAGGTTAATTTAAATGTTGGAAAAACTTTTGTTTAGTAATTACTAAGCATCCATCTATAAAATTCTTAAAACAAATTGATGTAGAAGTAAATAATTGATTTACATATTGCATTAAACTGTTGTAACTGATCTCATAGAAAAACATTCATTAAGAAAGTATTATAAAATTGGGGCCCCTGGGTGGCCCAGTTGGTTAAGCATTTGACTCTTGATTATGGCTCAGGTCATGATCTCACAGCTCTAAGATTGAGCCCAGAGGTGTCGGGCTCCACGCTGAATGTAGGGCCCACTTAAGATTCTCTCTCACCCTCTCTCTGTCCCTCACCCACCAGTGATCTCTCTCTCTCTCTCTCTTTCATACACACATAAATAAATAAGAAAGAAAGAAAGAAAGAAAGAAAGAAAGAAAGAAAGAAAGAGAAGAAGGAAGGAAAGAAAGGAACAAAGAAAAAAAAAAGAAAAGGAAATATAAAATGATTTCATGTCATCATACAAACACATCATATAAATTTGGATTTTCTGTCTCTCTTCAAACAGTATCTAAATACATGTATTAAGTTAAATGCATATATATATATATATATATATATATATAGCTTGTAATATGAATTATTTGTTATAGCAAAATATAGTTCAGCTACCACTTGCAAATGTGAAAACATACTAATTTGTGGAAACCTCCAGAACCATGTACTGGAAATTGAAGAAAGCAAAGGTTGCTCAGCAACACGAGGAATGATATTTTTTATGGAATATAGTTTGATGTTTATGCCAAGAGAGAAGACTTCACAAATCAAGTAATTTATCATTTTTCTCACCCAAATGCTTCTCCTGCTCAAATACACTATATAACAAAGCAAAGATTATGTATGATTTTGCAAAGATGCGAAACGTAAATCTTCGATGCATTCTGACGCAGTTGTCTTTCATTGAGAGGCGATAAGGCTGACGAATGTCGTGATGAGGATAGACATTTGGGGTAATAGCTTTTCTTATGTCAGTGTGTTGGTTTTCAAATGAGAGAAGTGTTTGCATGTCCTTTGAAACTTTGGTTTTGGGTTTATGGAAGCACGTAGGACCCTTTGTAAGACTCCAAAAGCGATGCTACAATTCAGGGCTGAATGTCCAAGACTGGGATTTAGGGTCTGCAGCAAAAATCGCTTCAGGACAATAATGGAGAGAGTAGTTGAAGCTCAGAGAGAAACACAACCCGAAAATGGAGGGACAGCTGGTTTCAAGGGAAAAGAGACTTCACATATTTAAAGTACAAAGTTTCAAGTACCAGGGCACCCAGGTGGCTCAGTCGGTTCAGTGTCTGAATCTGGCTCAGGTCATGATCTCACAGTTCGTGGGTTCAAGCCCTGTGTCAGACTCTGTGCTGACAGACAGCTCAGAACCTGGAGCCTGCTTCGGATTCTGTGTCTGCCCCTCACCCACTCACACTCTTTCTGCCTCTCTCTGTCAAAAATAAATACACGTTAAGAAAATAATAATAATAAAGTTTAAAGTACCCTACATTAGGGTAGGTATTTGCTGATTTCCACAATTACTTTGTTTGTTTATTTATAATATCTCTGAAATCTTTAAATAAAGGACCTATATAAATGAAACTTTTCATAAAAGAAAAAGACAGAGAAATGTATTTAGGGGCATACTTTCTCAATGTTCTATTCTGTAAATTATGAGCATATGAGCTTATTTGGTGTAAGTTTGTGATTTTCAGTCAGCCTGCCTATCTCCAGCCCAAGGGAAATATTCTGGAATATGGCCATTAACATCAAGTATTTATGGGCCTGTGTCACTGTCACAAGGTACTGATTGATTTGGTTATTCACAGTAAATCAAAGTGGAATGTTGATTAAAGGATCCCTGTGTTTAATTCTTCTAGTAGAAGCGTGTCCAATTATTCTCTGTGCATTGACTACTCACACATCTAGTGCCAGACACATAATTCAAAAAAGCAAGTTATTGCACATGCACTCAGAAGATGTTACTTTTCGTAATTTAGAAGACCGTAAACAAGTTTTAGATTAAATATGTAGACTAACAAAGAAAAAACAAAGAAAAGAGTATATTGAAACAAAATAACATTTCCCTATAAGTAGAAAGAATCTTAGCTCACAGTTAGCCCTAATTATGGGGCAACACTTGAATCTGCTATAGGAGTTTTGTCTATTTACAAATCTAACTCAGAATTCCTAAAAATTGTTAGAAAATGTAAATGTCTGGAGAAATAGTTTCTTCTGCGTATCTAATTTCCCAATTCAAGTTATACAAACTCATATTCCGATTTGGTTTGACATATTTTGAAGTATTTTTAAAGGTTCAGATAAAAGATGAAAAGATTTTGTATTCAAGGAATATTAAATCCTATAAATGGAAAATGAAATAGGAGAACAGGATTGTATTTTCCTAGTAATGAAGTAACCTTATATTAGTGTGAATAGTAAGCATATAATCACATTTCATTATTAAAAACAGCTGGATTTCATATCATCAACACTCCAAATCCTGAAGAACCTAGGGCAGTGTAGAACTGTGTACCCAAACAATGAATAATTTGTGCAAACTGCATACAGTGATGCAATTGCATCGCATAAACATTTATACTTAGACAAGACATTGTTGCCATTGAAAAATGAGACCTATTAAAAATGGAAAACATCGTGATGTCACCACAAACACATTCATTTCTAAACTTTAGAACATAACAATAAGAATAAAAGAAAAAAAACCATTAGGTTCTACAACACACCTGATGGGGTAAAAATTGCACTTAGGGTTTTCTACAGAAAGAAAGGATGCATGTATGGGACACTCAGATAGCATTTTCCTACGTATCTTGTTGACTCCGTACACAGACTCTTCAAGGTAGTCTTAAATTATTGTCTCAATTTTACAAAAGAAAAACTGAATGTGAGAAAGATTTGTCCAACTTCACATCTGAGTGAAATTCCAAGTAGGAACAATCTCAAATGAAAAGTCTTTGTTATCTCCATTACAGTTACCCACCTCTGTCTGCAGAGCAGAGTGGAAGGACCAAGATTGGAAAGAGTAGATTTTAAGATTTTCTCCCTAGACCCTTAAAAATCTGTTTCAATTTACTTAAAGGCAACCGGACATTCTGTTATTTTTTTTTCTTTCTATGAATCATAAGAATTTTAAGAGACATTTGGAAAGTGACTCTATTATCCAGCTTGTCTGCACCAACATTGAAATTTCAAGTGATGGTCCATCAAAAGATAGTTTTTTCAATCTTTGCAGTTTATCCAAAGGGATTCTACAAATCCTCTACTTCAGCTAGAAATGCTAAGTTTGAAAACTTAAAACTTCACTTTCTACTCTAGTAATCTCTCTTCCTTCAGATTCTATGTAATAATAGTTATTAATATATATAATAACGATTATAGTGATTGGCATGTATTGAATATTTATTAAGTGCTTTGCATAAAGTATCTCATTTACTCTTTATATTCCTCTTGTTATATTGCTTTTTGCATTTTATTAATTGTGAAATAAACGTTTGGGGTTACATTAGCTAATACTTTATATACATGATTCTAGAACTTGTAAAAAGTATCTGCATTATTAAGGGTGAGAGGAAATGATTGAGAAAATCTATAAACAGTAAGTAGTGCCCTGTGTGATTTTGGAAAAAGCAAGGTGATCTGTCTCAATGCGTATTTCTGTCAACTTGCTCAGTATTTATATATAATATATCCTTACACACAGTGAAAACAAGATTTATGTTGAAATATACAAGCTAGCACAAAGTATCAAAATAAATACTGATATTGGCAAGTTCAGATAATGAATCGTTCCATGTAAGCTGCTAACTTTTATATTCTTTATTTTTTAATTTATTTTTCATTTTTAAATTAATTTTTTTTTTTTTTTTTTTAGATAGAGTGAGCGAGCAGGGGGGAGGGACAGAGAGACAGAGAGACAGACAGAATCCCAAGCAAGCTCCATGCTCAGCACAGAACCCAATGCGGGGCTTGATCTCACAGCCCTGGGATCATGACCTGAACTGAAATCAAGAGTCGGATGGTCAACCGACTGAGCCACCCAGGCATCCCCAACTTTTATATTCTTAAAAAATAAGGTTTAAAATGAATATTTTAACATAATGTTTTCTAAAATCTATAGGAGTAAATAATTTTAACGAAACTATATCATTCAAATTAACTTAAGTCAGCATTTGAACTCTATTGGTTGGAGGAGTTGGTTTTACACTAAAAGTCTCCCTAGTTTCAGATCTCTTCCAAATGTGATCTAACATATGATAACTAACGTTATAAGCTTTTCCTTCAATACCAAGTACTTAGATTTTCAGTTTATGTTGCTGTGAGCAGTCATAGCCTCGGGAGATCTCTTAAAATGTGCCTTTTCTATTATACCATATGTACAAAGCATTACACTAGGCTTGATAGACCTACATTAATGTAAGGTAGATTTCTTTTCTTTTTTTCTTTTTTGCAGCTTTATTGAGGTATATTTGACAACTAGAAAACTGTATATACTTAAGGTATACAGCGTTATTATTTGATATACCTATATATTGGGAAATGATTACCAGAATCTAACTCATTAACATAGCCATTACTTCACAAAGTTACAACCTTTGTGTGTGTGTGTGTGTGTGTGTGTGTGTGCGCGCGCGTGTGAGGTGAGAACATTAAGCTCAGCTCTCTTAGGGGCAGCCTAAGAAGGAACCGTGTCCCTCCCCTTCTCTCTCAAGCTCATGCCCTGTATTTTCCTCAAGACATACCCAAACTTCTCTACATTCTCAATCTCATGAGTTCACCTTTGTTCTCATATAGAAGGCTGACTGGACCCATGAAGTCACTGCTTCTCCTAAAATCTCAATTTCCACATCTTTGTAGCTTTCTTTCTTTCTTTCTTTTTCTTTCTTTTCTTTTTCTTTCTTTTTTCTTTTCTTTTCTATTCTTTTCTTTTCTTTTCTTTTCTTTCTCTACTTTTCTTTTAAGTAGGCTTCATGCCCAGTGCAGAACCCACTGTGGGGCTTGAACTCAAAACCCTGAGATCAAAGCCTGAGCTGACACCAAGAGTCAAATGTTCAACTAACTGAGCCACCCAGATGCCCCACCTTTCGCCAAATTCTACCTGCTTTCCTTCCAGTGTATTTAGTTTGGTCTGCTAACTCTAGTAATTATCCAACTTTAGGACTCCCAATTCACTAACACAAACTTGATTTCTCTAATTCTCACTCCCTTCGGGTTCTCACTTCCTTTACTACCTGACCTAGTTTTCGTGATATTCCGTGAAAATCATTCACCTAACCCTTTGCACCTACCTCCCCCCATAATGTTGAGCTATGTCCCAAAGCTGGTCAAATTCAAATATTTGAATACTTACTGAATGGCTGCCCAGTTGAACACCTCCAGTCAATTATCTAAGGAGTATGAAGGGATGAAACCTTCTCTCTCACAGGGAAGCGACCATGGGGTTCCCTCGGGGGGGGGGGGGGGGCCCAAGGAGATGCTGAGTTCAGTGTTGAAGTGATAGGCAATGATTCATGGGAGGAAAGCAACAGTATTTCAGAGGAGGTAAAGGAATTATCTGACAAGTGTCAGGTGTTTGTTGTCAACTGAAGGGTCCGTTCAGCACAGGGGATCACTAAGCTTGGTGAACACCATGGAACTAAATTACCTGAAACGTTCACACATCCTGCTATCACTGCCCTATATTTTAGACGAGGAGGAAATGTCTTGGAAACTGGGTGTAATAAAACAAACAAAAAAAAAAGGAAAGATTTTGGAAAACCAGAATGATGGACACGAATAGATTTGCACAGATTCATTCTTTTTCCTTAAATATGATTATGCTTCTTTTAGCTTGAAGAGTATGAAAAATCTGAAAGACATTTGTAGCAATAAAAGCCCTCATGTAGTTTTAAAATGATGATATAAGGCGAAGTGTTTTTTTAAGACATGGCTAGATCTTTTGAAGTCATCAGTCCTGGATCGGTCTTGAGTAAAGAATTAATTGGCCTGGGCCCATCTTGTCATTACAGACTTCACGTCCCCTTCACAATCAGTACTCAAGACTGAACCTGTAAGCAGACCCTAGGAGCTGGTGTCAGAATGTTAGAAAACAAGTTCACCAAGAATAATATAAATCTGTTCAGCTAATCACAGCAACCAATCGCAGGAACCCAGTTCTGAGGAAATCAAGCCAAACAAAATAAGCCAAGAAATAAAGAACGCAACTCAATTCCTCAAGGGCTCACCACCCGGCCGTGGGCAAAGCAGACGATGAACTGACAGAGACGGGAAGTCACAGATGTTACCCTGTGACTGAATTGATGGCCATCTCTGTGGCGGTGACGTCTTACTTCTGTAGGAACCTTGCTTTTGTCACCATCGTAGCTGGTGTTTTATACCTCTTCCCACACAACACAGGGGCAGCTCTTAAAAGCGTGTTAGGAAGGACACATTTTGGATATGGAATCATGACAGATGCTTTTGGGGAGGATTTATGGAAGTTGGGGTTTGCTCAGGATTGGATGTTTTCAGACAACTAGGGCACTCCTTCTCTTAATAATGTTCTCCAGTATGGGGAAGGCGTGAAATGAAATTAAAGCAGTATGTGCCAACGAAGCAATGGTCACTCATATAGGTCAAGATAGGAGCGTGTCTTTTTCGTGTCGCTCCTCATAGCCACAGAATGGTCTTGTCCAAAGCTGGTGTTGAGTGACTCTGTTCATGTTCATTAGGAAAACAGGGAGTCCTAGCTGCCTAACCGTAAATGCCACCCCAGCTGCTGGAAAACTAACACCTAACATTAGAGACAGATGTGCTCTCACCTTTTCGAGCTCTCCTTTTTCTCAGTAGTATTGCTTTTGAATCTCTTAAGTAAAATTAAAGTTACTAAGATTTAGCCATCATCGGCTAGCCCACATAACTTAACCAAACTTTTATGACTCTTACAATCTTACTCGGATTGCAAGGTATACAACTTGTCCCTGACATAAAGGACCCAGTGCTTGGCGAAACAGCAAACAGAAGAAAAAGAACGTTTCTTCCAAGTTATACAAGTATGCATGTACATTATACCTTTATGCTTTCCATTGTATGTGATAAAAATATCATAAGTGCAAGGTGCTCATATTCATAATTAATATATTAGTACTGCTCCCAAAGTAACTTAAGGCAACTTATAGTAAGATGCATACACTATAAAAATTTAAACAAAAGTTTTATGATTATACATATACATATACATATATGCACAAAGAGCTTATATATGGACAATATATAACCAAGATAATCTCAGGAATATATACAGGTTTGTATGTGTATGTGTGTGTGGAGAGAGAGAGGGAGAGAGAAAGAGAGAAAAGCAAATAATCAATAATTGAATACATTTGGCTAACATAAATACTATTAGTGACCACTAAATTTATCACCAGAGTCCTGGCAACCAAGGCAAAATAAAAAAGAATTACGTAGCTTCATAAAGGCAATTTTTCCCTTTTACTTATTCTAAGTGCAGTTTAATAATTACCTTAATAAGGACATATAAAATACTAAACAATTTCATCAATAAACCAAATCTAGAAAATATACCTAATATGTCTGTAGAACTTTATGATTGGATACTCAATAACATTTCAAGGTAGAGAATTAGTTAAAACTCAGAAGAGTCATTTGTTAAAGTAAGAGGAGAAAAGGAAAGAATAAATTAATTGGGCCAAGTATGCAATTTCTTAGAGATCTAACCATATAAAAGGATTTAAGGTAAAACATCTATAAAATAAATATTGATTTTTAGCTGTCTTTCTTAATGTCTTTAGCTTTTTTTCAAAAAGGTTTAAGGAAACTAATAGCAGCCTTTTCAAGGTAAACCGAAGCAGAAAATACAGAAGCCCACAGTCACCTGTAATTAATGAAAGACAAAACCAATCCTATATGAGACAACCACATGTAAATTAGAAAGTGGGAATGTCTAAAAATTAAGGTTTGTTCATGGCAACCAAGATATATAGTGCTCCCAGCATCCCAATGCATCACATAACCTGGAAAACACTGTTTTTACACTCAAAATTCAGAGGGAAATGTGGTCCACAAGAATATCAGGGACTTGATTTTGCTTCCATGAACACCTGGACTTCAGCAGCAAGTATTTCCTGACTTGTTTCAGTGATAAATCATCTTGAAAATATCTCCTTACCTGATAGGATAGCCGGCCTGCTGGAAGAGGTTTGGAGTGTTGACTTTCTGACCTTTCGAGCCTTTCTGCAGAAGTATTTGTCAGCATATGGAAACACCTTCGTGAGTCAGCTCTTGGTTCGTGTGAAATTGGAGCTTTTGCTCGAGAAAAAATGATCCCCTTATTATTACCGCTATTTGCTACGGAAGGACAGCTGTCTGTACCTCTAATTGCCACGTCAAAGTTTTCTTGTTTTGTTTTTAAAACGAGTGAAAAAGAAAGAAGCCACGTTTAAGGCAGAGCTTTTTTTTTTCTCTCTTTCTCTTAATCACTTGAAGTTGAAATCTGCCACGGTATCACACGAGTCCTGAGTCTCAAAGCAATATTGTAGTACTGATTTTCTTCCTAACATCGATACCCTGGGATCTGTTTTGAGTGTAAACAACTTCACCTATGGGTAGGTTTCTGTGATTCGAAGGTCGGCTTGCAGAATAACCAGAATCAAGCAAGTAAGCACCTTGATTAAAACTATGGATAAGATCATCTATATCTTTACGGAAAAGACTAGATAGCCTGAAAGATCCGAAGGCGACATAGTTCCAGGTGTGCACCTGTCTTACACCTGAATTTGGGTGCATTGCTTTCATTCGTCAAAGGGCTTTGAAAGCCTTGCACGTTCGGCTCGGGATCATTGTTTAGAGTATACCATGGTGCGTTTACTTTTGAATTTCAGAATTAGCTGTCAGACTGGTGAGGTACCCTGTCTGATAAGCCACCTGCAGGACTCAGTAGATTTGAACATAAATATGGGTCAATAATAACATCTCAACTGTTAAGGGAAGGGAAAATTTCCACTGCAGTAAAGGGTCAGTAACTCCAATTGTCTCAGTCTCCCTCATGTTTCCCAAGGGAATGAAGGGGTTGTAATAAAACCAAATTTACACACAGCAGAGCAACAAAAGCAACGATAACAGTTCATGGTAGACTGGTAAAATGAGTCTCGGAGCAGAAGGAGCGTTTGCCAATCTCCATGGTGTGAACACTACCACCACTGGAGATTTGAGTTACTACCATGACATCACTAAATACTTCCTTTCAAGGGTTCTGGAGGGAGCTATGTATAAAAAAAAAAAAAGTCAAAGAGAATTGATTATGATACAGTGGTTGTTTTTCCTTGTTAGATTATAGGAGTCTCTTTTTTCTTTCTTTCTTAGTTTCTCTTTCCTTTTTCTTTCTTTTTCTTTATTTCCTACATTCTGTGTAACACTTATATAACATACTAATATAATGTTATGCATCTAATAGGGGTTTCATCAGTTCCCTTTATTAAGGAAGCATTAGTAAAAATAGTTATAATAAAATATGTTACCAATAGCAATCATAAAGGGAGCCCAAAGCTTAAAACCACAGGCTCATTAATTTACTTAATAAAAATAAGTAACAAGTGGGGCATCTGGCTGGCTCAGTCAGAGGTGCATGCAACTCTTGATCTTAGGGTCGTGAGTTCGAGCCCCACACTGGGTGTGGAGATTACTTAAATAAGTAAAAACTGAAGGAGTGCCTGGGTGGCTCAGTAGGTTAAGTGTCCCACTTCAGCTCAGGTCATGATCTCATGGTCCATAGTTCCAGCCCCACATTGGGCTCACTGCTGTCTGCACAGGGCCCACTTCAGATCCTCTGTCCCCCTCTCTCTGCCCCTCCCCTAACTCATGCTCCCTCTGTCTCAAAACTAAACAAACATTTAAAAAAATTAAAAAATAAAAACTTGAAAAAAAAATCATAAGCAGCTATGCTTTTGGTCAATGGAGTTTCCCTTTCTTCTCCAGAACAGTGTTTTTACAAATTGTAGTCCCTAGATCAGCAACATCAACAATACCTAGGAACTGACAGAGATGCAAAGTCTAGGGCTTGGTTCTGCACCTACTAAACTGGAAACGGGGTGTGGGTCCCAGCAATACGGTTTTGAACAACATCTCCAGGCGATTCTTTGATCTCTCCTGGTGATTCTAATGCATGTTCAAGTTTGAGAGCCTCTACTCTCGAGCAAATGTTCTAAGCAAATGGAAGGGAAGGAAGTGAAGAAAAAGTATTTGGTGAAATGTTCTCAAAAATCACTGGGAGAGAATCAAGCAAGATTGCCACCTCTTACTCTCGCCCCTTAGTGCTGACATTTAATATTTTAGATTGTAGGTATTAACAATTTAGGTGCTCGCTCTACCGCCCTAGAATATACTTAATATGGACACTCGCACTTAGCCTTACTTTGTTTCATTTAAAATGTACCACCAATCACCCCTTCCTTAATGCCATTATGTTGAATGAAAGGTAAAGCTTCCCCCAATTATTTTAATACTTTGTGGCTTGATCACTGTCGCAATGTCACATAAATATCAAAGTTGATCCTTTGTGTGGTGGATTAAAAATTAGATTTCTCAGGTTCACAAAGTGTTTCTTATCTATTGATGAATAGGGGACATGCAAGTAGCTTAAAGATTCACAATATTCAAATTTTTACGTTTCTCACTGGAGGTAATAGAAACTTCAGTCATTGGCATAATATATGGAGATGCTTTTGCATCTCTCACTCAAATCTAACATCGCGTTACATAAAATTAAAGATAAATTCAGTTTAGAGTAATTTTAACTAGGTATTAATATACACACACTGTCAAAGGCTTTTGAACTTGTATGTTTTATTATTTTAGAAAGTAAGCTAGGTATTATTTAGCATGTCAATAAAGGAAACTTCACGTATAATGTTCTAACACACACTTGCGAAACCAGCAGATTCTCAGTTTATATCCTTGCCAGTGCAAGTTTTGAAGATAATGCTTATTTTTAAAGGCTCAAATCACATTTTCAGACAGAAAAACTGTGAAAAGGCTAACACATTACTTGAAAGTAATGAGTCTGATTGATTTACTGCAGCCTTTAGGTACGTCTGTATGGACCGGTCTAGTGAAAGGGCACAGGCACCAGTCACAGTGAGGACAAGCTTCAGCTCAAACTAATATCACATCTTTGGACATTCAAATGCCTAGCTACCAAATGTAGGAAACACATAAACAGAGGAAACTCAACCAAAAACTCTAGACCTGTCTGTTAAGTGGCCAATAGCAAAGCTTCTGATTTGCTCATTATATTCCAACAGTCTAAATATTGGCTTGCATGGCTACGTTGGCAGAAAAGTAACACAAACAAAGGAGTTGTTTAACAAGAAATTTGTAGAATATCTCAAGCACATGGTGACGAGGTCAGTGAAAGAACTGAACAATTCATTTGGAATGAAATTATAATCGCGCTTGCCTAGTTATAATAAGCATATAAATTCTGAACATTAAGAAAATGAAACTCATTCTTTATTCCTCTGTTAAGTCCTAGTAAGGGAGAGGCTATTTTATATTTTATATATTTTTAATATGAAATTTATTGTCAAATTGGTTTCCATACAACACCCAGTGCTCATGGGAGAGGTTATTTCAATGCAAATCTACAGTGCATGTGTCACTTCTCAAGCTATTTCAATCTCACTCATAACAATTACATATTTGACTTTATTATCAAGGCATTTTAAAAATAAATTCTCTCACTAAAATATGTGAAAGAATTCTCTCACTAAAATATGTAAAAGCCACTTTAGGAAGGCTTTTAACTATGTGGGCTCGTTACATAATCATCATCATCATAATATTTTAGATACTCAAATTCTAAGAAAATAACTTCTGTATGTAAACGGAAGCTTTTTAAATCATTCCATTTTCATAAGAATTTGACACTCCGTAGTCCTTATATCATATTTAAAAACTTAACAATTGGCCAATTCAGCAGCGTTTGTGATTTATATATATAGCTGGCTCTTGAAAAGGCTTCAGTTATTTTGTGACAATTCAATCTATTTATTACATATTCTTCTCAGGAGTTTAAATAATACGGTTACAAGCTACATGGTGTATATAAATATCTCTTAACTTCTCAGGAAAATTCATCATTTAGTACAGAAAAGAAGCAGTTTAAATATTAAGTACTTTTTTATTAAATATGGAACAGTTTAAAAACAGCTCTGAAGAAACTGAAAAAACTATATATGTATACACATACATATGTATATGTGTATATATATGTGTGTGTGCTATATATATATTTGTATATGTGTGTGTATATATGTGTGTGTGTATATATACACACACACATATACATATTTTCTTATAAGGGTAATTAAAGATTTGGGAAATATTGAGACCATAATCTAAACCTCCCAACCATTACTTCTCATGTGTCAACTGGGCAAAAGTTTATGAAATCATGCTGCTCAAGGGAATTATTAAGAACCATCTAGTTCATCCACCAACAGAGGATTCGTCAAAACTGCTGAAGAGCCGTGCGAAAAATATTCTCCTTCTAGATAATTCTGTGGGCGTGTTCATTATATCCTAGGAAAATTGTATTCCTTTACTAACTACCTATCGTTAAGAAACGCGCTCTTTTCTTTCTTGCTTAGAGGAACACTTGATCATATGCATTATGGTCACACATGCTCTGTCCTTGTCTAACCTGCTCTTGTGTTTCTCCAACACACTTGCCCCAGCTCTTATTCGCGTAGTTAGAAGCAGAGCTACTTGGCCTCTGCACTTCATGTGCTTATGACAGGTGGCAAGAAACTCACAAAGAGGAGGGAAAATGTGGTGGCTATGGATGAAAATAAATAAATGTATACATTCTGGTGTTTTCAGAAATAATTAATTGCTAATTATTATGAAAGGAAGAAGAAAAGGGATGGGAAGAGACTGCTTAAGCAAGCCACAGAGCTGCTGCAGGGTTAAGAATACATTAATAATAATAATAATAATAATAACAAATACATTTGAAAAGCTCTGAAACTACTCTTCTTTCCTTCATATTGGTGAAGAGGCATGGAATTTTAAGTTAGCAGGACTGTCTTCATTTTCTGTGAAACAAGCATACTGTTAAAAGTCTATTGAAAGCAATAGGGGAGCAGAGCCTGGGTAGCTCAGTCGGTTAAGCATCTCTGGATTGGGGTTCAGGTCACGATCTCATGGTTTGTGAGTCCCAGCCCCACATCGGGCTCTCCCTGTTTGGGATTCTCTCTTTCTCTCTGTCTCTCTGCCCTTCCTCTGCTCATGCTCTCTCTCGTTCACAAAATAAATGGATAAACATTTTAAAAAATAAAATTAAAAAAATATAAACAATTGCGTTTTCAAAAAAAAAGGGTGGGGGGAAGTGATGATAGGCACGATTGTCTCTAATGTCTCATTCCAAAGTGCTCTTGAGATAAATTGTAAGATCATCTACGTATAAATAATGGTGGATGAAATTATCAAACTGTAACATCCTATTTCAAAACTAGTTTATTTATTTTCCCCAGCCCTATTGAGCTATGACTGACAAATAAAAATCAGGCCTATTTAGGTTGCACAACATGCATTTTTTTAAGGTATACAACGTGATGATTTAATGTACATCCACACTGTGAAATGATTACCACCGTCAAGTTAATCATGTCACATTGCTACCATGGGTGGAGGGGAGCAGACACGGTATGTGGGAAGACTTAAGATTTATTCTCAGGGGCGCCTGGGTGGCGCAGTCGGTTAAGCGTCCGACTTCAGCCAGGTCACGATCTTGCAGTCCGTGAGTTCGAGCCCCGCGTCGGGCTCTGGGCTGATGGCTCAGAGCCTGGAGCCTGTTTCCGATTCTGTGTCTCCCTCTCTCTCTGCCCCTTGCCCGTTCATGCTCTGTCTCTCTCTGTCCCAAAAATAAATAAACGTTGAAAAAAAAAATTAAAAAAAAAAAAAGATTTATTCTCGCAGCAAAATTTAAGTGTATGATGCAGTATTATTAGTTATAATCACCAAGCTGCACATAGGTCTTATTCATCTCATATCTTGAGCTAATCAAACAACAATTTTTTCTTTTTTTCTTTTTTTTAGTGTTTATATTTAAGAGAGAGAGAGAGAGAGAGATACAGTGTGAGAGGGGAAGGGCAGAGAGAGGGAGAACAGATTCTAAAGCAGGCTCCAGGCTCTAAGCAGACAGCACAGAGCCCAATGTGGGGTTCGAAACCCACGAGCCATGAGATCATGACCTGAGCCGAGGTCGGACGCTTAACCGACTGAGCCACCCAGGAGCCCCATTGAACATCAATTTTTTAATTGGTAGTGGGATATGATTACTGAGTAAGAAAAACACCAGCAACACAGAGCAGATGACACATGTGAGACGGTGATTTTTATTCCGGTGCCCTGGTATCTACAGACGTATATATGACCTTTATGGTTGCTCTCAGCCAGCACTGTGAAGAAATCTGAAATACAGATATATTCTATCCCCTCATTGCAATGTTCTCTTTGTAGGTTATCGAGAGCCGACCCAATTAGAGAAACTGGGCTCCTAAGGAACTCTGACAGGCGTCCACATTCTGTGAACTCACGTTCACCTATGTGGCTTCGTCAGAAACACAGTCTCAGAGAGAGAAGAGAGAAGAGGCAGCCTCAGCACTTGGAGGAGGTGAGTCGATGGCCCTGAATAATTATATGAGACGTGAGAGAAGTCGCCGGCAGCTGAGGGGCTACAGGGCGACCGTTGGCTGTGTGGGGTTCACTTCTAAGGTTTCATCACTCAAGGGATGAGCCTTTTGTGTTCAACCAGATTCACAGATTCATGCTGGGAAAAAGTCAAAAGTTCAGCTCCAAATAACCTCAAGGACAGCGTATTTTATATTCATTCCTTTCCTGTTCGATATGAAAAAGAAATATAAGCCTAAAAAGAAATACTTTTAGGCAAAATGATATGAGCTCTTGAAGGTTCAATTTTACTAGCTGTATTAAAAGGCAAGATGGAAAGGAAAAGTAATGTCTCCGTGACAGACGTGGCAGAACCTTCCTGAAATGTCCTCTTAATTCTTTGGCCTTTAAATCCATGATCGTGACGCCATGATTCCGCTGAGTACTCTGAAAATGATATATGTATGTCTGCCCCAAAGAACTGTGTTCCGGAAGATGATGACTGGATATCTTTGTGCTACCAGTTTGACATCCTGTTGGAACAAAGAAGAAATTGCCAAGAGCTGGTTCTCCACATCGGCAGGCAGTGGGAAGCTGTGTCTTCCCCGTAAAGGGGCACTGAGAGTAGCCTTATGGTCAGAAGGGTGAGAAGCAAAAGACAGGCACTTGTTTTGGGGTTTTTTTGTGGCGCAATGATGCAGAATTCTGGATGAGTAAATGCAGTGTGTCTCCTTTTTTCTTTCTTTCTTTTTTATTTTTCTGTTAAGTCACCCTCAAGAAGAACTAAAAATGGGATGTGCAAATCCTTACCCACAGTTAACGTGGAGAAAGGGGACATTAGAAACCCAAGACAATAGGAGGCCTCTAAACAACAAGGTCAAACAAGTGTCTAGGAGAATGAGCTAACCTCCGAGGCTGCAGATCGCAGAACGAGAGCCAGATACACCCTCATCCCTAGTAAGTGGCATATTGTAAGGTGAAAAAGGCTAGTTTCTTGTTCCCCACGAAGGAAACACAGAATTGAGACAGCCAGCTGGAGCAAACCTGTGCCTCACTTGGTTTCAAGGAAACGTCAGAATCTGGTCTGAGCGAGGAAGGGCAGAGCCTTCCACTCAGATCCAGAAGACAAGTTGCTGCACCCAGGACAGTAGGACAGCGGGTGGTGAAGACATGCAGAACACAACCGTGTGCGAGAGGAAGAAATCCTGCTGTCTCAACTCTGGTCCTTCCCAGATGAAGCTCTTGTAAATAACTACTCCAGAAATAACTCATCGTATGCAAGTAGGAGTGATTATTGAAACACACAAGAAACAATAAAGGATAGGTACAAAGAAACGATTTAATTTTTTTTTTTTTTTACATTTATTTATTTTTGAGAGACGGAGAGAGACGGCAGGTTCCGGGCTCCGAGCTGTCAGCACAGAGACCGATGGAGTGCTCGAACTCACGGAGCGGGAGATCATGACCTGAGCCAAAGTCGGACGCTTAACCCACTGAGTCACCCAGGCGCCCCAAGAAACGATTTAAAAAAAAAAAAAAAGGAAACTGCGTAGGAAAAACAAATGGTAAGTGAAGGATTTTCAGAAGAAAAACTATGCTGGTTGTAGTACATAATGTTGGCAATATCATATATACTCGCAACATAAACAAGAACAACAAATAATTATAGAACAAGGGCAGAAAATGAGATTTAAAAAATTGAATTCAGACAATCTGAAACAGTCATGACCAAAAAAAGAGTGAGATAAAATAGAATCTGTCTCATAGCCTAAGAAATTCACTTGATCCCTGGTTAAAGAAAACAGACAAGTCTCTATTAAGAAAGAAAGGGGTGGGGCTCCAGTGGATCAGCGGGTTGAGCTGCCAAATTCGGCTCAGGTCATGATCTCACACTCCCTGAGTTTGAGCCCCATGTCAGGCTCTGTGCTGACAGCTCAGAGCCTGGAGCCTGGTTCCAATTCTGTGTCTCCCTCTCTCTCTGCCCCTAACCCACTCGCATTCTGTCTCTGTCTCTCTCAAAAATAAACATTAAAAAAAATTTCTTTTAAAGAAAGAAAGGGGTAACGTATATTGTCTCGCCCTTGCTGTCAGCACTCACATAGCAAGAGATTTATTTAATTCATTATTACATCACTCTCTGTCGACATTAATAACTGAAATGCATTGAGGCCTGTTCAGTAGAGAACAAAAAGAAAAACAAATTATGTTTTTCCATTTCCCTATTACTCTTAATGAGAAAAAAACCTACAAATTCTAGAATTAAAAAATTTTTTTTAACATTCATTCATTTTTGAGAGACAGAGACAGAGTGTGAGCAGGGGAGGGGCAGAGAGAGAGGGAGACACGGAATCTGAAGCAGGCTCCAGGCTCTGAACTGTCAGCACAGAGCCCGACGTGGGCCTTGAACTCACGAACCTCGAGATCATGACCCGAGGAGAGGTCAGTTGCCCCACCGACTTAGCCACCTAGAAGGCCCTAAATTCTAGAACTTTTAAAAGCTAGCTTTACTTAGACAACGAGCCTAACTAAGCCACTGGCAAGAATGTCTCAAGGCAGAAGGGAATTTTAGTTTCCTTACAGACTTGGGAGTTTTCTATTTTGTTTTGTATTTTTTAGTTTATTTATTTTGATAGAGAGAGAGAGAGAGAGAGAGCACGAGCCAGAGCAGAAGAGGGGCAGAGAGAGAGGAGAGGGAGAGAATCCCAAGCAGGCTCTACATGTCAGCGGGGATCCCCATGCAGGGCTTGAACCCACAAACTGCGAAATCATGGCTTGAGCGAAATCAAGAGTCTGAGTCTTAACCGACGGAGTCCCAGGGGCCCCTGGGAGGTTTCCATTTGTACGTGTGTTCTTGCTGTTACAGTTCCAGGATTAGGTTGCGATGGGGCAATAAAATATAGTTTTCACGTCTCTGTTTCAGATTCTGTGTCTCCCTCTCTCTCTCTCCCCCTCCCCCACTCACACACTGTCTCTCTCTCAAAAATAAAGAAACATGAAAAAAATATTTTAAATTCAACAAATATATTTTTCACATCTATAAAGAACAAATATTGAAAACATTTCTGCTTTGTTGCTATTCTAAATAATGTGGACGTCTTTGTGAAATGTTAAAAAAAATATACAAGTTAAAAGTTTATTGGAAATGTGAAAGATTGGCTTCTAATGTAAGGAAAGAATAATGCTCTAAGATATATACATGTAGTGCTAAAGAAAATTCATACTAAATTGCAGAGATAGCTTTGAGGGCCCCAACATGAACAGAATTTTAAGAGGAAAGAGAAAGTAGACATTGAGAAGGGTACGTTCAAAAAAAAAAAAAAAAAAAAAAGATGAGTTATTAAATGAAATACTGATTTGAAAAAAAAGTAAAACTCTTGTAATGTCATTGCCTAAAGCCATTTTAAAAATACTTTGATGCATTGCCCAAACTTTTAGAACTAATTAGTCGGTTTGTTTTTCCAAAAGAATATAGAAAATTTTTATAAACATTGAGTATTTTTAATAGAAAAACTTTAAGCATTAGCAAAACTGTTACTGTTTTTCTTTTTCATGTGTTTTCTTCTGAAAAAAAAATTCTACTGGACTAGAAAATATTTCCCTTAAGCTTATTTTAAAGACTAGCATTTTTCAAATAATTTCTCTTCTTCATTGTCCCATAAACGCCTAGAAAACAACTAATTGGAAAAATTACCAAAAAATGATATCCAAAATATAATTTTACCTCACTCTTTGTTTTTTTTCTTTTTAATTTATTTAAAGTGTTTTTGAAAGATTTTATTTTCAAGTAATTTCTACACCCACCATGGTACTCTAACTCCTAACCCTGAGATCAAGAGTCGCATTTTCTACCAAGTGAGCCAGCCAGGGGCCCCTCATTCCTTATTTTAAATTTCACTTTCTTGAGGCGCCTGGGTGTCTCAGTCAGTTGTGCATTTGACTTCAGCTCAGCTCATGATCTCACCGTTCATGAGTTCAAATCCTGCGTCGGGCTCTCTGCTGTCAGCACAGAGCCTGGAGCCTGCTTCAGATCCTCTGTCTCCCTCTCTCTCTGCATCTCCCCTGCTCGTGCTCTCTCTCCTCAAAAATAGATGAATAAATAAATAAATAAATAAATTTCACTTTCTTGGCTCTGGCTTGATATTTGTCCTAACTTAGATGGACATAAGCCAATGTGTAGACACCATAATATACACGGACTGGGGCCAGGGGAGGCATCAGTTCAAGGAACAATTATAATGAGCAGATGAGCAAATCCCTCAGGGTAGGGAGGGATTTAAAACACAGCAATTAAAGTGGACCCTTGAAATTGACTTGAACCAAGGAGCTGAAAACATCGGCAGGAAAGTTACATGGAAGGTCACCGTGTGAGTGTTTAGTAGCAGATTCACTACCTAATCAGAGTGAGAGCATCATGCCCTGAAGTGTAACTCCATTCAGAACAGGCAGCTCCCCTTAGGACCACCACAGGAAGGAGACAAAAAAAAAAAAAATCTCTCTTTCTGTCTCTCTCTGCCTGTCTCCATTTCCCTCTCTCTACACACCAGAGATGATCTGTTGCAAATAAGCAAAGTAAAGGTGAAGCTGGTAACTGATGTTAGGCTAAAACCTTCCAAAAATCAGGTAGTATTATTGATTTGGGGCAACTCGATTAATTCCGGAAAAATCTAGTTTATACTCCGAACAAGTTCTACCTGCAAAAAACAAGAAGATAAACAACAACAGTAGAAGACTGCAAACATCGATTCTATAAAAAATATCTCTAGGCTTCCACTTTCAACCAAAATGGAGCGACAGGGACCAGATTTACCCTCTGCCTTAAATGATCTTTATAAAACAGGACAAAATATATGGCAGAACAAGAAACAGCACAGGAAAGTGATCCCAGAGACAAGGTAACCACGTGACTGAGCCCCACAGTTGGCCTTATTTCCTGGTAAGAGTTTTCGGAACAGGGAGCAGAGGGGAGTAATCAAATACAGCCCAGAATCTTTCTAAGTCGAGGGTCAGAGTCCGGAGTTCGGGCCTTGGATTCCCTGCCTGGAACCATGGAGAGGAGGGAGCCCCGTGGAGAGCAAGCTCTGGGGACCCGCAGAATCCATGACTGAGGGCTGAGTCACGTGAGGGAAGAAATCACCAAGGCCAGAAACTGAGCCACCAGAAAGAGGCAGGAGGGACAACCGTGGAAGCTCGCGCAGTGCTGAGAATAGTTGATGTACCTCAAGCAAGATAAAAAGATCCGTATGCGGGGGGGGGGGGGGGGGGGGGGTGTTTCGGGGGGGGGAGAAAAAACAAAGAAGGGAGGAGGTAGCGGAAAAAA